>NW_023260019.1:20000-25000 GCF_009762535.1 Notolabrus celidotus | reverse complement strand
GCGGGTGGTGTGGTTGTAGTATATGTAGTATTTGTACATGTGGTTGTAGTATCTGTTCCCAGGCGGGTGGTGTGGTTGTAGTATATGTAGTATTTGTACATGTGGTTGCAGTATCTGTACCCAGGCGGGTGGTGTGGTTCAGGTAGGAGCTCAGGCTGCGTCCAAGGTTTCGGGGTTTTCGTCCATACGACTGAAGAAGAGATGAAACAGAAGAAGAAGAACCTCGAACCTTCAAACCAGCAGAAGAAGAAGAACCACGACGAGACATCACCTCTAAGGGATCAAAGAGAGATCAATGAAACACACTCATCAGAACGGGATCTGTGTGTGTGTGTTTGTGTGTCTATGTGTGTGTGTTTGAGTGTGTGTGTGTGTGTGTGTGTCTCTGCGTGTGTTTGTGTGTGTGTCTCTGCGTGTGTTTGAGTGTGTGTGTCTGTGTGTGTGTGTGTGTCTGTGTGTGTGTCCTGTCCTGAGCACTCATTTAAAATGAGTGCTCAGGACAGGCTCCCTCTCTGTCCTCCCTCTCTGTCCTCCCTCTCTTTCCTCCCTCTCTGTCCTCCCTCTCTGTCCTCCCTCTTCTTCCTCTCTGTCCTCCCTCTCTCTCCTTCCTCTCTGTCCTCCCTCTCTGTCCTCCCTCTCTGTCCTCCCTCTCTTTCCTCCCTCTCTGTCCTCCCTCTCCTTCCTCTCTGTCCTCCCTCTCCTCTCTGTCCTCCCTCTCTGTCCTCTCTGTCCTCCCCTTCTGTCCTTCCTCTCTGTCCTCTCTGTCCTCCCTCTCTGTCCTCTCTGTCCTCCCCTTCTGTCCTTCCTCGCTGTCCTCCCTCTCTCTCCTTCCTCTCTGTCCTTCCTTTCTGTCCTCTCTGTCCTCCCCTTCTGTCCTTCCTCTCTGTCCTCCCTCTCTGTCCTCTCTGTCCTCCCCTTCTGTCCTTGAGTAGGTGGAGTCACAGAGTTCATGGAAGCTGCTCAGAGATAGAGTCTCATATATGCCGCGATGGATTTGCTGGAGTTCAGATATTTCAACTCTGGAGAATGAATCGCTGCATTCGCGTCGCCCAATTCGATTTGCGCCACGAGACCTCTCCTGGCGTCTGTTCGTGTCTCTGCGTTGACATGAAATTCATTCGTGCGAATGATTTTATTGCCGTTTGGTGTGAACGTATCATTAGATATATCTTCAAGTGGACACTAAAGGCACTGCAGTTTAAAAGAGTTCAGGACAGCTTCATTTCTAAGTCCATAAGTTACGGCTGTTTTTGAAACCACCTGCGACAGACTATCTAGGAATGTAGTACTCGGGACGTAGTGCATACTGCTTTTGAAGGTAGTATGTGGTCTGACTGTTCTGTTGGATCTGGTCTGCAGGATGCCAGGTCAGTCGTCACTGAAGAACGACCTACTTGAGCATCACATACAATTTAAAAAGTTAAGAAGTGGTTTTATGGAATTAAATAATTCTCACAGCACCTAAAAACTGAGCGCCCCGTCATATACGAAAACAAGGAGAAGGAGAACGTTAGCGCTGTGCATTGTGGGAAACCATGAGGGAGACTGGTCCGCTGCAGACTGAGACCTGGTCCTGAATCAGGGGAGTTTATGAGACTGCAGATTTACTCTGTTCACAAACTAAAGACTGAGACTAAATCAGAACGGACCGCTACATGACAAGGTCTGAAAACAACCTACAGCTTTGAGTTACCTGAGTCACTGTGTGATGTCACTTCCTGGTTGTTGGTGTCACTCAGCTTCCTGTCCCCTCCTGTGGCCCCGCCCCTCCCAAGAGTGAGCGACAGCTGCCGTTTGATCTTCCTCATCCTCTCCATCAGAGGGGCCCGGGGGGGCAGAGGGGGGCGGGATGCTGAGGGCGGTGGAGCAGCCAGGCTGGGGACTACACCTGGACACACACACACACACACACACAAACACACGCACACGCACACACACACACACACAAACACAAACACACACACACACACACACACACGCAGACTCACAAACACACACAAACACACGTACACAAACACACACACACAGACACAAAATGAAGTCAATAATTTGACATTCAATTTTTAGCACAGGTGTATACCCCTTTAATGCCCATATAAGGGCAGGGGTTAGTTATACACCTGTCTGTGGTACCGTTTATTTTCTGAGGTCTCTGTGGTACCGTCTATGTCCTGGTGTGTCCGTGGTACCGTATATGCTCTGTATGCATTCCGTGTATTTGGACAGAGTGCTGCGGACGGGCTCCGTCTATCTCCTGCAGTGTTATTAATAACAGCGGAGAGGATTCTCTGCTGCTCCGCTAACAGCTCCTTCCCGGGACATAGACCCGATCCCCGAGACATAGACCCGGTCCTCGGTGGCGTGTAGTACTCACCGGGATGGACTGACGCGGACCAGATCAGTCTGACAGGGTGTCGGGTCTTCCTGTCTCCCAGTAATCAGCAGCCATGTTGCTGCTCCGCTCCTCCGGTGAATCCGACCGTCACCGCAAAGTCAGTGACGTCACAGCACGGTTGTAAAACCCGCAACAAACAATTTACAGAAATAAATAAACAATAATAAACAACATCAGTTTAATGAATAAACAATAACAATCTCTGTCAGAGAGGAGGACACTGAAGGTTCCCATGAACACTCTCTGCAGGAGGAGCAAACTCAGGAGCCGCTGCAGGAGGAGCACACTCAGGACCCGCTGCAGGAGGAGCACACTCAGGACCCGCTGCAGGAGGAGCAGTCAGGACCCGCTGCAGGAGGAGAACACTCAGGACCTGCTGCAGGAGGAGCACACTCAGGACCCGCTGCAGGAGGAGCAGTCAGGACCCGCTGCAGGAGGAGCACACTCAGGACCCACTGCAGGAGGAGCAGTCAGGACCCGCTGCAGGAGGAGCACACTCAGGACCCACTGCAGGAGGAGCAGTCAGGACCCGCTGCAGGAGGAGCAGTCAGGACCCGCTGCAGGAGGAGCAGTCAGGACCCGCTGCAGGAGGAGAACACTCAGGACCCGCTGCAGGAGGAGCACACTCAGGACCCGCTGCAGGAGGAGCAGTCAGGACCCGCTGCAGGAGGAGCACACTCAGGACCCACTGCAGGAGGAGCAGTCAGGACCCGCTGCAGGAGGAGAACACTCAGGACCCGCTGCAGGAGGAGAACACTCAGGACCCGCTGCAGGAGGAGCACAGTCGGGACCCGCTGCAGTAGGGACCACAGCCAGGACCTGCTGCAGGAGGAGAACACTCAGGACCCGCTGCAGGAGGAGCAGTCAGGACCCGCTGCAGGAGGAGCACAGTCAGGACCCGCTGCAGGAGGAGCACACACAGGACCCGCTGTATTAGGGACCACAGCCAGGACCCGCTGCAGGAGGAGCACACTCAGGACCTGCTGCAACAGGAGCACACTCAGGACCCGCTGTAGTAGGGACCACAGCCAGGACCCACTGCAGGAGGAGAACGCTCAGGATCCGCTGCAACAGGTGTATCAGACAGACAGGTGGGAGGAGGGGCTAAATGAACACAGGTGTATCAGACAGACAAGTGGGAGGATGGGCTAAATGAACACAGGTGTATCAGACAGACAGGTGGGAGGAGGGGCTAAACGAACACAGGTGTGTCAGACAGACAGGTGGGAGGAGGGGCTAAATGAACACAGGTGTATCAGACAGACAGGTGGGAGGAGGGGCTAAATCACCACAGGTGTATCAGACAGACTGGTGGGAGGAGGGGCTAAATGAACACAGGTGTGTCAGACAGACAGGTGGGAGGAGGGGCTAAATGAACACAGGTGTGTCAGACATACAGGTGGGAGGAGGGGCTAAATGAACACAGGTGTGTCAGACATACAGGTGGGAGGAGGGGCTAAATGAACACAGGTGTGTCAGACATACAGGTGGGAGGAGGGGCTAAATGAACACAGGTGTGTCAGACATACAGGTGGGAGGAGGGGCTAAATCACCACAGGTGTATCAGACAGACAGGTGGGAGGAGGGGCTAAATGAACACAGGTGTATCAGACAGACAGGTGGGAGGAGGGGCTAAATGAACACAGGTGTATCAGACAGACAGGTGGGAGGAGGGGCTAAATCACCACAGGTGTATCAGACAGACAGGTGGGAGGAGGGGCTAAATGAACACAGGTGTGTCAGACAGACAGGTGGGAGGAGGGGCTAAATGAACACAGGTGTGTCAGACATACAGGTGGGAGGAGGGGCTAAATGAACACAGGTGTGTCAGACATACAGGTGGGAGGAGGGGCTAAATGAAAACAGGTGAAGCTCATACCAAAGAGATTTATTTACAACATTTCACACAGAGATTTGAAGGTGGTCTGTAAAGACATCATGCACCTCTGCAGGTGAGTCTGATTGTGATCGGAGAAGGCCAGAGGTCAAAGGTCAATCCACTGAACAGGTATAAAGTCTTAACCAGTTACAGAAAGAGGTCAGAAGGAATCGATTCCCGAAGGAACTGACTCTGAGGGCTTAGCTGTTTCCCATACTGGCCTGTGATCGGTTGGTTGGTTCTGTTTCCATGACAACGCTCTTATGAAACAGCCAATCAACCTATCAGTTGTCTCTTTCCTGTCACTCTGATTTGTTGGTCTTGAAAATCTTGGCCAGCAGTGAGAGGTTTGATTGGCTCTTCTGCTGTAAGAGGCGGGCCTTGTCCAGGTGCTTCTGGGAAACAGAGTTCTTTTTCTTCTTCTTCATGTGGATCTCGTCCTCCGTCTGACGCTGTGTGAAGTCCCACGTCTTATCGTCCACCTGTCAAACACAAACCAGATTTAGAACAAACGTCACTGTGACTGCACCTGAAACTGCAGGTAGATTCAGGTGAACTTACCTGTTGGCCATCTCTCTTCCTCTTCTTCCTTGCGTTGTCCAGGTGTGCGCTCCGCTCCACATTTTCCAAGTAGAAGTTTGTCTCCCGCTTCGCCTGAGACACCTCAGTCCGTAGTCTCTGCTGCAGAACCGTCTGCTCGTACGCCAAACGCTCACTCAGGTGAGT
>NW_023260019.1:0-10000 GCF_009762535.1 Notolabrus celidotus | reverse complement strand
ACACATTATACATCATGACTATAGGTGCAATGTGTGGTGTGATTTTCAGACAGGTGCTACCTTCCTAGGTGTCAAAGGTTACTGGAAAAGTGGTTAAAAGTCGCGTTTTTCAGTGTTTTTCAAGGAAATTTCAGAAATGCTTTGAGCTAGGAGTCTGAGCTGGCTGTATGTTCATCATGAGTGCATGTAAAAGGTTTGGGGTGATTTTGGGGTCTCTAGTGAAAATGAGGGCCGCGTGGCACACGAAAAGGTGTGTTTTCCACACTTGGCTGAAAAAGGCGAGGAGGCCTGAAGTCACCTTTTCTTTAATAAATCCTACCTGCTTGAAGGTACAGGGCTGAGCTTACACAGTATTCATCATGACTATAGGTGCAATGTGTGGTGTGGTTTTCAGACAGGTGCTACCTTGCCAAGTGTCAAAGGTCACTGAAAAGGTGGTTAAAGGTCGCGTTTTTCAGTGTTTTTCAAGGAAATTTCAGAAATGCTTTGAACTAGAAGGCTGACCTGGCTTTATGTTCATTGTGACTGCATGTACAAGGTGTGTGGTGATTTTGGGGCTGCTGGTCACAATGAGGGCCTCGTGGCACACGAAAAGGTGTGTTTTCCACACTTGGCTGAAAAAGGCGAGGAGGCCTGAAAGTCCCCTTTTCTTGAATAAATCCTACATGCTTTGAGATACAGGGCTGAGCTTACACAGTATACATCATGACTATAGGTGCAATGTGTGGTGTGCTTTTCAGACAGGTGCTACCTTCCTAGGTGTCAAAGGTCACTGAAAAAGTGGTTAAAAGTCGCCTTTTTGAGTTTCTTTTCAAGGAAATTTCAGAAATGCTTTGAGCTAGGAGTCTGAGCTGGCTGTATGTTCATCATGAGTGCATGTACAAGGTGTGTGGTGATTTTGGGGGCTGCTGGTGACAACGAGGGCCTCGTGGCACACGAAAAGGTGTGTTTTCCACACTTGGCTGAAAAAGGTGAGGAGGCCTGAAGTCCCCTTTTCTTGAATAAATCCTACATGCTTTGAGATACAGGGCTGAGCTTATACAGTATTCATCATGACCATAGGTACAATGTGTGTTGTTAATTTTAGACAGGTGCTACCTTCCCAAGTGTCAAAGGTCACTGAAAAGGTGGTTAAAGGTCGCGTTTTTCAGTGTTTTTCAAGGAAATTTCAGAAATGCTTTGAACTAGAAGGCTGAACTGTGAGTATGTTCATCGTGGCTTGGTGTGTGACTGGTGTGCACTTTCCCCAGACCCCACGGACTCCACGGACCCCCACCAGTGGATGGGCTACTTTGTCACCATGGAAAGTAACCCAAAATGAAGACATACACCATCCAAAACACTTCCTGTTTAAATATTGACATGACATCTTTCAAAGGTTCATATTTCAACGACAGAGGGAGATAGAGGGTTGATTCCAACTACAAATGGAAGCTTATAGGTTGCTGAATCAAAGACACGTGGCTGCATCACCCTAGGTGACCCGAATCCTAACCCCTAACCCTACCCCTAACCCCCCAAATAGACCCTTGTAGATTGCTGGATCAAAGACACGTGGCTGGATCACCCTAGGTGACCCGAATCCTAACCCCTAACTGTAAACCCTACCCCTAACCCACCAATAGAGGATTAGGGCTAACCCTAACCCTAACCCTAGCCCATGGCAGTAAGAGTTGCTGATAGAGGGCTGATTCCAAGTACACATAGAAGCTTGTAGATTGCTTCATCAAAGACAGGTGGCTGCATCACCCTAGGTGGCCAAATGTAGTCCGAGGGCCACAAGCAAGGCATCGATGGAAAGGGCACGCTGAGCTGAGCCGCGACGTCTTTGAACCAAAGCTGTGACCCTTTCCTGTCTGGAGCTAGGGGGCGCCAAAGTCTGACATTTCTCACTACTTTAGGTGCTGTATCTCTTTAACAGAAGCAGTGAGGGATGAGGGACAAACACAGTTAGGAAGCTCTCGGAGAGCTCTATCACATATATCAAAATCAGACCCGTAGCTCGAAGTCTATTTTTCGAACCCCGGCAGAGGTTTGACTGCAGCGAGGCTTTCGTGATCGATAGACTTTTAGGCCTTCCTGCTTAAGGACATGAACCAAGCCAACTTGGCCAAATGTAGTCCGAGGGCCACAAGCAAGGCATCGATGGAAAGGGCACGCTGAGCTGAGCCGCGACGTCTTTGAACCAAAGCTGTGACCCCTTCCTGTCTGGAGCTAGGGGGCGCCAAAGTCTGACATTTCTCACTACTTTAGGTGCTGTATCTCTTTAACAGAAGCAGTGAGGGATGAGGGACAAACACAGTTGGAAAGCTCTCGGAGAGCTCTATCACATATATCAGCGCCATCTAGATGGTGTCATTCTGGAGCAAACTCCTCAACGACGGGTGATAGAGACATGGAACGTGGTGCACCTGAAAGGCCTCGGTGACATGAATGCAAAAGTGCCCTCAGTGCCCTCCTTCCTCAAGTATTCAAGGTGATGGGAGGGTAAATCTTCCTTCCCTATTTACATCTAATCAATGGGTTCCAAAATGTAATCTATGCAAAGCATGCGGCCCCACCTGACTTTGGGGACCCTTTTGGGGTCCTTCCTGTGGGGTCAGTGGGATCAAAATTGACAACCATTCATCAGCAGGAAACAAGGTTTCAGCCAGTAGTGGTTCCAAGTCTCTATCCCATTGTATGGCCTTGTAGGCCCCAAAAAGACTGTGTGAAGTTTTGTCAAGTCAACTTTTGACCTCTGATTTTTGGAAGGCCATAACTTGGAAACGCTAAAGGCTAGGGACATGCGGGGAGTGGTTCCCGAACCATCTCGAGGAGCTCTATCACATATGTCAAAATCAGACCCGTAGCTCGAAGTCTATTTTTCGAACCCCGGCAGAGATTTGACTGCAGCGAGGCTTTCGTGATCGATAGACTTTTAGGCCTTCCTGCTTAAGGACATGAACCAAGCCAACTTTGCCAAATGTAGTCCGAGGGCCACAAGCAAGGCATCGATGGAAAGGGCAACGCTGAGCTGAGCCGCGATGTCTTTGAACCAAAGCTGTGACCCCTTTCCTGTCTGGAGCTAGGGGGCGCCAAAGTCGGACATTTCTCACTACTTTAGGTGCTGTATCTCTTTAACAGAAGCAGTGAGGGATGAGGGACAAACACAGTTAGGAAGCTCTCGGAGAGCTCTATCACATATGTCAAAAATCAGACCCGTAGCTCGAAGTCTATTTTCGAACCCCGGCAGAGGTTTGACTGCAGCGAGGCCTTCATGATCGATAGACTTTTAGGCCTTCCTGCTTAAGGACATGAACCAAGCCAACTTGGCCAAATGTAGTCCGAGGGCCACAAGCAAGGCATCGATGGAAAGGGCACGCTGAGCTGAGCCGCGATGTCTTTGAACCAAAGCTGTGACCCCTTCCTGTATGGAGCTAGGGGGCGCCAAAGTCTGACATTTCTCACTACTTAAGGTGCTGTATCTCTTTAACAGAAGCAGTGAGGGATGAGGGACAAACACAGTTAGGAAGCTCTCGGAGAGCTCTATCACATATGTCAAAATCAGACCCGTAGCTCGAAATTTCACCACATCTGGTGAAATTCCCCACTGTCACGGACAGGTCAAACTGCGATGCTTTGAGATACAGGGCTGAGCTTACAATTATACATCATGACTATAGGTGCAATGTGTGGTGTGATTTTCAGACAGGTGCTACCTTCCTAGGTGTCAAAGGTTACTGGAAAAGTGGTTAAAGTCGCGTTTTTCAGTGTTTTTCAAGGAAATTCAGAAATGCTTTGAGCTAGAGGCTGACCTGGCTTATGTTCATTGGTGCATGTACAAGGTGTGGGGTGATTTTGGGGTCTCTAGTGAAAATGAGGGCCGCGTGGCACACGAAAAGGTGTGTTTTCCACACTTGGCTGAAAAAGGCGAGGAGGCCTGAAGTCCCCTTTTCTTGAATAAATCCTACATGCTTTGAGATACAGGGCTGAGCTTACACAGTATACATCATGACTATAGGTGCAATGTGTGGTGTGCTTTTCAGACAGGTGCTACCTTCCTAGGTGTCAAAGGTCACTGAAAAGTGGTTTTAAAAGTCGCCTTTTTGAGTTTCTTTCAAGGAAATTTCAGAAATGCTTTGAGCTAGGAGTCTGAGCTGGCTGTATGTTCATCATGAGTGCATGTACAAGGTGTGTGGTGATTTTGGGGCTGCTGGTGACAACGAGGGCCTCGTGGCACACGAAAAGGTGTGTTTTCCACACTTGGCTGAAAAAGGTGAGGAGGCCTGAAGTCCCCTTTTCTTGAATAAATCCTACATGCTTTGAGATACAGGGCTGAGCTTATACAGTATTCATCATGACCATAGGTACAATGTGTGTTGTTAATTTTAGACAGGTGCTACCTTCCCAAGTGTCAAAGGTCACTGAAAAGGTGGTTAAAGGTCGCGTTTTTCAGTGTTTTTCAAGGAAATTTCAGAAATGCTTTGAACTAGAAGGCTGAACTGTGAGTATGTTCATCGTGGCTTGGTGTGTGACTGGTGTGCACTTTCCCCAGACCCCACGGACTCCACGGACCCCCACCAGTGGATGGGCTACTTTGTCACCATGGAAAGTAACCCAAAATGAAGACATACACCCATCCAAAACACTTCCTGTTTAAATATTGACATGACATCTTTCAAAGGTTCATATTTCAACGACAGAGGAGATAGAGGTCTGTTTCCAACTACAAATGGAAGCTTATAGGTTGCTGAATCAAAGACACGTGGCTGCATCACCCTAGGTGACCCGAATCCTAACCCCTAACCCTACCCCTAACCCCCCAAATAGACCCTTGTAGATTGCTGGATCAAAGACACGTGGCTGGATCACCCTAGGTGACCCGAATCCTAACCCCTAACTGTAAACCCTACCCCTAACCCACCAAATAGAGGATTAGGGCTAACCCTAACCCCTAACCCTAGCCCATGGCAGTAAGAGTTGCTGATAGAGGGCTGATTCCAAGTACACATAGAAGCTTGTAGATTGCTTCATCAAAGACAGGTGGCTGCATCACCCTAGGTGGCCAAATGTAGTCCGAGGGCCACAAGCAAGGCATCGATGGAAAGGGCACGCTGAGCTGAGCCGCGACGTCTTTGAACCAAAGCTGTGACCCTTTCCTGTCTGGAGCTAGGGGCGCCAAAGTCTGACATTTCTCACTACTTTAGGTGCTGTATCTCTTTAACAGAAGCAGTGAGGGATGAGGGACAAACACAGTTAGGAAGCTCTCGGAGAGCTCTATCACATATGTCAAAATCAGACCCGTAGCTCGAAGTCTATTTTTCGAACCCCGGCAGAGATTTGACTGCAGCGAGGCTTTCATGATCGATAGACTTTTAGGCCTTCCTGCTTAAGGACATGAACCAAGCCAACTTGGCCAAATGTAGTCCGAGGGCCACAAGCAAGGCATCGATGGAAAGGGCACGCTGAGCTGAGCCGCGACGTCTTTGAACCAAAGCTGTGACCCCTTCCTGTCTGGAGCTAGGGGGCGCCAAAGTCTGACATTTCTCACTACTTTAGGTGCTGTATCTCTTTAACAGAAGCAGTGAGGGATGAGGGACAAACACAGTTGGAAAGCTCTCGGAGAGCTCTATCACATATATCAGCGCCATCTAGATGGTGTCATTCTGGAGCAAACTCCTCAACGACGGGTGATAGAGACATGGAACGTGGTGCACCTGAAAGGCCTCGGTGACATGAATGCAAAAGTGCCCTCAGTGCCATCCTTCCTCAAGTATTCAAGGTGATGGGAGGGTAAATCTTCCTTCCCTATTTACATCTAATCAATGGGTTCCAAAATGTAATCTATGCAAAGCATGCGGCCCCACCTGACTTTGGGGACCCTTTTGGGGTCCTTCCTGTGGGGTCAGTGGGATCAAAATTGACAACCATTCATCAGCAGGAAACAAGGTTTCAGCCAGTAGTGGTTCCAAGTCTCTATCCCATTGTATGGCCTTGTAGGCCCCAAAAAGACTGTGTGAAGTTTTGTCAAGTCAACTTTTGACCTCTGATTTTGGAAGGCCATAACTTGGAAACGCTAAAGGCTAGGGACATGCGGGGAGTGGTTCCCGAACCATCTCGAGGAGCTCTATAACATATGTCAAAATCAGACCCGTAGCTCGAAGTCTATTTTTCGAACCCCGGCAGAGATTTGACTGCAGCGAGGCCTTCGTGATCGATAGACTTTTAGGCCTTCCTGCTTAAGGACATGAACCAAGCCAACTTTGCCAAATGTAGTCCGAGGGCCACAAGCAAGGCATCGATGGAAAGGGCACGCTGAGCTGAGCCGCTATGTCTTTGAACCAAAGCTGTGACCCTTTCCTGTCTGGAGCTAGGGGGCGCCAAAGTCTGACATTTCTCACTACTTTAGGTGCTGTATCTCTTTAACAGAAGCAGTGAGGGATGAGGGACAAACACAGTTAGGAAGCTCTCGGAGAGCTCTATCACATATGTCAAAATCAGACCCGTTAGCTCGAAATTTCACCACATCTGGTGAAATTCCCCAACTGTCACGGACAGGTCAAACTGTGATGCTTTGAGATACAGGGCTGAGCTTACACATTATACATCATGACTATAGGTGCAATGTGTGGTGTGATTTTCAGACAGGTGCTACCTTCCTAGGTGTCAAAGGTTACTGGAAAAGTGGTTAAAAGTCGCGTTTTTCAGTGTTTTCAAGGAAATTTCAGAAATGCTTTGAGCTAGGAGTCTGAGCTGGCTGTATGTTCATCATGAGTGCATGTAAAAGGTTTGGGGTGATTTTGGGGTCTCTAGTGAAAATGAGGGCCGCGTGGCACACGAAAAGGTGTGTTTTCCACACTTGGCTGAAAAAGGCGAGGAGGCCTGAAGTCACCTTTTCTTTAATAAATCCTACCTGCTTGAAGGTACAGGGCTGAGCTTACACAGTATTCATCATGATTATAGGTGCAATGTGTGGTGTGGTTTTCAGACAGGTGCTACCTTGCCAAGTGTCAAAGGTCACTGAAAAGGTGGTTAAAGGTCGCGTTTTTCAGTGTTTTTCAAGGAAATTTCAGAAATGCTTTGAACTAGAAGGCTGACCTGGCTTTATGTTCATTGTGACTGCATGTACAAGGTGTGTGGGATTTTGGGGCTGCTGGTCACAATGAGGGCCTCGTGGCACACGAAAAGGTGTGTTTTCCACACTTGGCTGAAAAAGGCGAGGAGGCCTGAAGTCACCTTTTCTTGAATAAATCCTACATGCTTTGAGATACAGGGCTGAGCTTACACAGTATACATCATGACTATAGGTGCAATGTGTGGTGTGCTTTTCAGACAGGTGCTACCTTCCTAGGTGTCAAAGGTCACTGAAAAAGTGGTTAAAAGTCGCCTTTTTGAGTTTCTTTCAAGGAAATTTCAGAAATGCTTTGAGCTAGGAGTCTGAGCTGGCTGTATGTTCATCATGAGTGCATGTACAAGGTGTGTGGTGATTTTGGGGCTGCTGGTGACAACGAGGGCCTCGTGGCACACGAAAAGGTGTGTTTTCCACACTTGGCTGAAAAAGGTGAGGAGGCCTGAAGTCCCCTTTTCTTGAATAAATCCTACATGCTTTGAGATACAGGGCTGAGCTTATACAGTATTCATCATGACCATAGGTACAATGTGTGTTGTTAATTTTAGACAGGTGCTACCTTCCCAAGTGTCAAAGGTCAATGAAAAGGTGGTTAAAGGTCGCGTTTTTCAGTGTTTTTCAAGGAAATTTCAGAAATGCTTTGAACTAGAAGGCTGAACTGTGAGTATGTTCATCGTGGCTTGGTGTGTGACTGGTGTGCACTTTCCCCAGACCCCACGGACTCCACGGACCCCCACCAGTGGATGGGCTACTTTGTCACCATGGAAAGTAACCCAAAATGAAGACATACACCATCCAAAACACTTCCTGTTTAAATATTGACATGACATCTTTCAAAGGTTCATATTTCAACGACAGAGGGAGATAGAGGTCTGTTTCCAACTACAAATGGAAGCTTATAGGTTGCTGAATCAAAGACACGTGGCTGCATCACCCTAGGTGACCCGAATCCTAACCCCTAACCCTACCCCTAATCCCCAAATAGACCCTTGTAGATTGCTGGATCAAAGACACGTGGCTGGATCACCCTAGGTGACCCGAATCCTAACCCCTAACTGTAAACCCTACCCCTAACCCACCAAATAGAGGATTAGGGCTAACCCTAACCCCTAACCCCAGCCCATGGCAGTAAGAGTTGCTGATAGAGGGCTGATTCCAAGTACACATAGAAGCTTGTAGATTGCTTCATCAAAGACAGGTGGCTGCATCACCCTAGGTGGCCAAATGTAGTCCGAGGGCCACAAGCAAGGCATCGATGGAAAGGGCACGCTGAGCTGAGCCGCGACGTCTTTGAACCAAAGCTGTGACCCTTCCTGTCTGGAGCTAGGGGGCGCCAAAGTCTGACATTTCTCACTACTTTAGGTGCTGTATCTCTTTAACAGAAGCAGTGAGGGATGAGGGACAAACACAGTTAGGAAGCTCTCGGAGAGCTCTATTCACATATGTCAAAATCAGACCCGTAGCTCGAAGTCTATTTTCGAACCCCGGCAGAGGTTGACTGCAGCGAGGCTTTTGTGATCGATAGACTTTAGGCCTTCTGCTTAAGGACATGAACCAAGCCAACTTGGCCAAATGTAGTCCGAGGGCCACAAGCAAGGCATCGAGGAAAGGGCACGCTGAGCTGAGCCGCTATGACTTTGAAGCAAAAGCTGTGACCCCTTTCCTGTCTGGAGCTAGGGGGCGCCAAAGTCTGACATTTCTCACTACCTTTTAGGTGCTGTATCTCTTTAACAGAAGCAGTGAGGGATGAGGGACAAACACAGTTAGGAAGCTCTCGGAGAGCTCTATCACATATGTCAAAACAGACCCGTAGCTCGAAGTCCTATTTTTCGAACCCGGCAGAGGTTTGACTGCAGCGAGGCCTTCGTGATCGATAGACTTTTAGGCCCTTCCTGCCTTAAGGACATGAACCCAAGCCAACTTTGCCAATGTAGTCCGGGGCCACAAGCAAGGCAATCGATGGAAAGGGCACGCTGAGCTGAGCCGCTACTGTCTTTGACACCAAAGCTGTGACCCCTTTCCTGTCTGGAAGCTAGGGGCGCCAAGTCCTGACATTTCTCACTACTTTAGGTGCTGTATCTCCTTTAACGTAGAAGCAGTGAGGGATGAGGGACCAAACAACAGTGTAGGAAACGCTCTCGGAGAGCTCTATAACATATATCAGCGCCATCTAGATGGTGTCATTCTGGAGCACACTCCTCAACGCGGGGTGATAGAGACATGGAACGTGGTGCACCTGAAAGGCCTCGGTGACATGAATGCAAAAGTGCCCTCAGTGCCTCCTTCCTCAAGTATTCAAGGTGATGGAGGTAAATCTTCCTTCCCTATTTACATCTAATCAATGGGTTCCCAAAATGTAATCTATGCAAGCATGCGGCCCCACCTGACTTTGGGGACCCTTTTGGGGTCCTTCCTGTGGGGTCAGTGGGATCAAAATTGACAACCATTCATCAGCAGGAAACAAGGTTTCAGCCAGTAGTGGTTCCAAGTCTCTATCCCATTGTATGGCCTTGTAGGCCCCAAAAAGACTGTGTGAAGTTTTGTCAAGTCAACTTTTGACCTCTGATTTTTGGAAGGCCATAACTTGGAAACGCTAAAGGCTAGGGACATGCGGGGAGTGGTTCCCGAACCATCTCGAGGAGCTCTATAACATATGTCAAAATCAGACCCGTAGCTCGAAGTCTATTTTTCGAACCCCGGCAGAGATTTGACTGCAGCGAGGCTTTCATGATCGATAGACTTTTAGGCCTTCCTGCTTAAGGACATGAACCAAGCCAACTTTGCCAAATGTAGTCCGAGGGCCACAAGCAAGGCATCGATGGAAAGGGCACGCTGAGCTGAGCCGCTATGTCCTTTGAACCAAAGCTGTGACCCCTTCCTGTCTGGAGC
>NW_023260018.1:171061-178429 GCF_009762535.1 Notolabrus celidotus | reverse complement strand
CCGCTCCTGCAGAACACCATCCATCACGCCAACACATGATCCGTGTTGTTTCCTCTCCTCTCTCTCCTCCGTCCTGTTTTTAATCCTGCTGTGGATGAGAGCGTGTCTCCTCTTCCGCCTCTCTGCAACATCATGTTGTCGTGTGGGAGTGTTACATGACGCCTCACGCTGCGCCAACCTGCGTGTGCGTATGAGTGTGTATGAGTGTCTGAGTGTGTGCGCGCCGTGTTAACACCGTGTTCTGATCCTGCAGCTCCAGACATCCCATAATACCTTGTTATAATCCCCCGAGAGTCTCTATGACAACCATATGAGGCAGATCTGGAGGCAGATTGAAGCAGCTGTGAGATTGGAAGTGACAGAAACAATGTGGGCTCACCTGGAAGTCAGGTGTGTGTGTATCCCAGTGTGTGTGTGTGTGTGTGTGTGCCTATCCAAGTGTGTGTGTGTGTGTGTATCCCAGTGTGTGTGTGTGTCCGAGTGTGTGTGTGTGTGTGTGTGTGTGTGTGTGTGTGTGTTATAAATCTTTCTGCTCTGAAGAAATATGTTGAATTTAAAAAAGTGTCGTGATTTTAAATCCCACAAATTGATATTTTTTCTGCAGTAAGTGCTCATCTCCTCTAGGTTAACATATTATAACGAGTGTGTGTGTGTGTGTGTCTCTCTCTGTGTGTGTGTATGTGTGTGTGTGTGTGTGTGTGTGTGTGTGTGTGTGTGTGTGTGTGTGTGTGTGTGTGTGAGGCCTTTCCAGCACAGAACCAAGGCCGGCGTGTTGGTGGCAAATTGGCCTCATTAATCTCCCGCTTAATTGATTGTGAGAAGTTTGAGGATGACATTTTAAGAAAGCGTGGCGGCCGCCGTGTGTGTATGTGTGTGTGTGTGTGTATGTGTGTGTGTGTGTGTGTGTTGCGCAGTGTGTGTGTGTGTGTGTGTGTTGCACGGCGTGATTGATTTGGCTAAACCGCAGCGCTAATGAATGCCAGCCAGTCACTTAGGTGGTAGAGACCAGACACTAATTTCAGAGAGATTAGGCCAGAGAGGTTGATAACGCTTAATGAAGAGAGAGAGAGAGAGAGAGAGAGAGAGAGAGAGAGAGAGAGAGAGAGAGAGGAGGGAGGGGGGCGAGCGAGCAGTCGTTTAACAGGATGTAAAGCGGCGTGTCGTCCCCTCCCGTTACCCCGACCCCTCATGTTGGACTGAACTCCCCTCTTCGTCAGTAAAGTTCCTGATCGGGACAGAATGAAGGGATTATTTAAAGTTTGTGGTCTCTGTCAGACTGAAAGTGTGGCAGACGTCCCGGCTGTGATTACGTTTTTAATCCGTTAATCAAATCTGGATCCTTTTTAAATCCCCCGTCTGATCTGTTTAGGTCTAATTAAATATGATTTGATATTTTCCAGATAATTCCAGCGTGGTGCGAGTCGGCCTCTCCTCTCGTCGCCGCCCGCTCCTTTAAAGAGCATCTTTACTTTAGTCATCCTGCAGACGAGGAGCACTTAAAGTATGGGTGACGTAGAAACAGGAGAGATCTGCACGTGCATGCATGCTGCACCACCCATACTCCTCTTCTTCCTCTCATGAGTCAAGATGTCAAAGGTTAGAGCCAGACCTCAACTGCTCTGTTGTTTCCTGCAAAAACCAACATGGATGTCTTCAATCTGTCTCTACAACGATGAGGATTAGGATGTCATTCTATGAGAAAGATAGTCTGAAATATCAGATATGAGGATATCAAACATCAGCCGGCCTCCTGCTTTAAAATAAGGAACATGGATCATCCTGTGGAGTTACATTTAACAGCTGAAGATGATCGGCGTTTGCAGGAGTGCACAATCTGCTGGTTACCCTTCCTGTCTTTGCAACAGACTCAGTTTGTTGATTCAGAATCCTGATACTAGGACACTTAAAGCTGCTGTTGGTTGTCCTGGAATAAACATCAGTTCAGGGAGAGATTTGAAATGTGGACACTGCCCCTCCACACCAGATTTCACCAGAGCTCCTGTAAGCCCCGCCCACAAACGGATCATAGTGCACGCTCAATCAGGACGATGTAGGAGGACCGATCAGGAGAGTGGCTCTGATTGGTCAGAGCTGAAGGGAGCCATTGGATAATTTATACGTATCTGGATACAGAGGCAGAGGAAAATACAGAGATCTCGCCATAATCTCAAAAGCCTCATTTATTGACGGCTGTTGATGAGTGTTATGACTTTTTTTCCCAAACACAGCACAAAATAAGTTCTGTTTTTTTTTTACCCCAATCCTACCAACTGCAGCTTTAAGTGCTGAGAAGTATTCTAGATGCTCCGTGTTCTTCATGGAAGTTAAGGAGGCTGCAAACTCTTCTCATCCGTCCCTTCAAAATATGGTAAAGACAAACCAAAGTCCAACAAGTCGGACTTTACTCTCCTGAAATGACACTTTAAATCTCCAAAACGCCTCTTCTTTTCTTCTTCTATAAGTTGACCCTAATACACCGTCGTACTGTCCACGCCCCTAGAGCAGGGGTTCCCCAACCTATGAAGGTCCAACTCTGACATAAGACACCTTGTTTCCCATGCACAACATAGCATTGCAATTGCACTGGCCCCTAGTGTTCAGGCGGAGTATTGCAGAGTGACGCAGACTCTCCAATGCCCAAATATGTAGAGCTCACGAAAGCGAATAAACTAGGCTTTAGGGGCATGTGTGAACATGCAACTTTCAATTCATCGCGCTACGCTAGCAGTTTCCCTTTGTTTGCAGTCATTGTGCTAAGCTACGCTAATAACATTGATAATATTAAAACGATTTCCTGGACTTTTCCCTGCGGCTGCAGAGAGAAAGTGTCTGGAGTTGAGGTGTGTGGTAGAAGCTGAGCGAGTCAGGAAGTGGAGGAAGTGGAGGAAGTTGTTGTTGATGAAGTGAAAGTGTTTCTGGACTTTAAAGAGCAGATTGATGTTTGGTGTTTGTTTAAAGACACAACATGTGGCGTTTGAAGATGAAGAGGCGGCGGACAGACGGACTCTAATTATAAAGTAAACTGAGCGCATGAAACAAAAACAAAAGAACAATTACAGAGAGACGATGAAGAGGAAGAGGAGGAGGAGGAAGAAGAAGAAGAGAGGATGCTGTGTGTTCAGGAAAGTCAGACAGCAGACAAAGAGGAAGAAAGTGTGTGTGTCTTTCTTTGTGTGTGTGTGTGTGTGTGTGTGTGAACAGCCTGGCAGAGCACCTGGCATGATGAGCGTCTGGGGGGAGGATGCCACACCTGTTAAAACACACCTACACACACACACACACACACACACACACACACACACACACACACACACACACACACACACACACACACACACACACACACACACACAGCCTGTTTGGTTGTTGTGTCTGTGTCTCAGTGAGAAACAAACACACGGCACTGTGAGGACGACCTGCCGATCTGCAGCTAGGAGACAGAGAGGAAAGGTAGCAAGGAAAGGAGAGAGGGAAGAACACATTTTTCTTTTGCAACAAGATCGACTAAGAGCCGATGGTTGAGTCACTCTAGTTCAAACTTTTCCACAAGCAGAAACATCCGGCCGTGAGAGATGAGACCGATGCAGAAGTGCTAAAAACTGCAGTTCCTTGAGCGTCCACTAGAGGCTGTCTGCAGAAACACCAGAAACCACATACACACCCATTCAAAGAGACGATCTTTACAGCAGAAATAAACATGTTTACAGCCTGGTTCAAAAAACAGTTCAGTCTGAATGGCTCATTTCTCTCTCACTATAAAGAGTACTAGAGTATTAGAGTTTTGCTTAATTAGGGGCGTGGCCAACTTGACTGAGAGGCAGGAACACTGTAGCTGTATTTATCTAATTACAGTGGAGAGGACAAACTTCCTGTAACAGGAAGAAACCTCCAGCAGGACCAGACTCATGTTAGACACACATCTGCTGAGACCGTGTTGGAGAGAGGGATAGAGGGGAGTAAGAGAGAGAGGGATGATAGTGATGAGACAAGTAGTAGAAGCTGTTGCCACTGGAGTCCAGAATGTCTGCAGCAGGAGGACGTCTACGGCAGCTCAGAGGAACCTACGGGACAAGGGAGCTCTGGGACTCCAGAAAGGTCTATGGTTAGCAACTTTAATGGGACAGGAAGAGTTAAAGTGAGAGATGAAGGGGTTGGGGGGAAGGAGGTGAGATAGGATCCCAGTGTGTCAGTGTGCCAGTTCCCCCGGCAGTCTAAGCCTATAGCAGCATTACTAAAGCTGGTCCAAGCCTGATCCAGCTCTAACTATAAGCTTTATCAAAGTCCACATTTCCAATATGGCACCCGCCGACGTAAGGCTTCAAAACTTGGCTTCATAAAAAAATCAGGTGACGCCACAGAGACTACGTCCATTTATTACCGTTAGCATGCTAACACAGTAACGTAATCAACAGTCCAGAGTGACGTTAGCATCTCCCTTTTTATAGCGTCTCTTGATCCTTAAAACATGTTAGTCAGATCCCTCCTCTCTATCTTCAGAATCCAGTCGGACTGGAGTCCTGTAGACCAGGAGGGAAGAGGAGGATTGTAGCCTCTGTACATGGGGTGCATGTGGTCCTGAACCTGGTGTGGATTCCTCTCAGGCCACCGTACACGAACCTTCATCATGAAGACGTTGATGCTCTGACAGTGACGTGACGTTAAACACGAGGTCGGCTAACGGCACCAGTAAAAGCTCTCCAGTGTGACGGACTGAGGCGTGTTTGAGTCCTCCACCTGCAGCTGTTCGCCGCCCGCTTCACTCCGCCGCCTCCAAAACAGATGTGAGGTGCCGGCGTGTTGTCACGGCGATGAGGGGAAATTAAAGACGACAGCGAACGGCGCGCAGGCACGACACCGCTTCCTGTCAGCCCGTCAATCAAAGTGTCAGCCAATGAGTGTCAGCGGAGGTAAAAATTAGAGCGAGGGAGTGAGAGGACGGAGGGATGACAGGACGGGGACGCTGCTGCTGCTGCTGCTGAGGATTATGGGTAAATTACTGCAGAGGGTCACAAACACGGAGAGGACGGTGTGTCTGACAGAGAGGGGGAGGGAGGAGGGAGGGAGGGAGGGAGGGAGGGAGGGAGGGAGGAAGGAAAGATGGCAAGAGAGAAGGAAGGAAGGGAAGGAAGAAGGAAGGAAAGAAAGGAGGAAGGGTGGAAGGAGGTAAGCAAAGAGGTAAGAAGGAAGGGTGAAATGAAGGAAGGGGGAGGGAAGAAGGAAGGAAGGAAAGACGGAAGGACAGAAGATAGAGTGAAAGGGAGGAAGGAAGGAAGGAAGGGAGGGAGGGAAGGAAGAAGGAAGGAAAGAAAAGAGGGAGGAAGGAAGGAAGGAGGTAAGCAAAGAGGTTAGAAGGAAGGGCCGGAAGAAGGAAAGAGAGAAGATAGAGCGAAAGGGAGGGAGGAAGAAACGGAGAAAGAGGAAAGAAAGAAGGAACGAAGGAAAAGAGAGAATAAACAGTGAAATGAAGGAAGGAAGGAAGAAAGGAGAAGAGAAAGAAGACAGGAAAGTTGGCAGAAAATAAAGAAGAAAGGAAGAGAGAAAGAAATGAAGGAAGGAAGAAAGAAAGAGAGAAAAGGATGGAAGGAAATAAGAAAGGACGAGGAAGAAAGGAAAGAAAGAAGGATGGATGGAAGGAAGAAAGAAAGAAAGAAAGGATTGAAGGAAAGAAGGACGTTCAAACTGACAGATGGAAAGAAATGAAAAAAGTGTTTTAGTTTTAAAGTCTTTGAGTTTGTCGTGAACATTCTGTTCTCTGTTTCTTTATTTGATCTTCATTCTATAAAAAAAGAACATTAATGTGGAAACCTAAATATTGAACCGTCTTTATTCTGTTGTTTTAAAATGTTAAACATCTCCGTCTCTCTTTTCATCCTTTAAAATCTTAAAAACCAAAACAGTCAAACACATTTATCTGACATCAGATAATTAATGAAAACAACTTCTGATTAGAACTCTAGAAATAAAGAGTTAGAAAAAAACTAATAACTGTAAAAATTAAATTTCATCATTCTGATTATATCATCAGTGATATGCAGAGATTTAAAGTCATTTTTTAAAACATATTAATACATAACATGTATAAATAATAATTTACTCCTACCCACTTTATAACACTCTCTACTATCTATTTAATCTTTCTGACTTTATAAAGAAAGCAGGACAAGATTTTAGTTTCAGGAAACGTGACGAATATCTGTCCAGAATTAAATTAGTGAAGAGATGAAATGTACCTGTTTGTCCAGAGGGGGCGCTCACGCACGCTCAGACGCTGTGTTTCAGGTATATTCCACTCTCTGTGTCTGAGCATTGAACTCCAGGCCTTGAGATGAATTTTTAAGACCTGAATATTCAAAGCGAGCACATTACTACACACACACACACACGCACACACACACACACAACCCCACACACACACACACACACACACACATGCAGGATTCACCAGCCTGCATGCACAGATGACTCCAGAGGCCCGGAGTGACCCGGCGGCGGCGAGACTAAAGGTCACGGCGGTGAGCGTCGAGCCTCGCATCCTGATTACCCACAACCCCCCTCTCTCTCCGACTTCCTGTGAGGTCCGGCAGGTTCATTAGCTCGGGGAATAACTGCGGAGAGAGAGAGAGAGGGAGAGAGAGAGAGGGAGAGCGGAGGAGAAGAGGAGGAGGTCTGAACCAATAAACGAAGCGTCCAGAGAGCAAAGGAAGGAAGAGAAGGAAGAGAAGGAGGGTGAAAGAAGGAAAAAAGAGGAGTGTGGGGTCTGATTATTTATGCAGTCAATAGGCCGCGGCTTGTCTGCATCTCTAATTGTTTGATTTTATAGGCGGGACGGCTCTTTAAACAAACACGCTCTTATGCTAATGGCGGCGCGACGCTAACCTCCTGACAGCATCTGCGGGGCGGGTGGACTGCGGGATTATGGGAGTTTTTCAAGAAGGGAAGGGGGGACGTCTGAAGCTGAATATCATTTGGATAATTAAAAATGACAGAGGAAATGGTCCACACACACACACACACACACACACACACACACACACACACACACACACACACACACACACACGCGCGCAGGCAGCCCACTTTGTCTTGACAGGTAGGAGGGGGAGAGGGAGGGAGAGGAGAGCGGGGGAGGTTAGTCCTGATTGCTGTCAATCAAGCGGTCCGGTGGGAGGACCGCGGAGGCTGGCGGATCGCCGTGAACTTTGACCCCCTCCCTGGCCGACGTGATGCTGATGTGTGAGAGAGAGAGAGAGAGAGAGAGAGAGAGAGAGAGAGAGAGAGAGAGAGAGAGAGAGAGAGAGAGAGAGACAGAGAGAGAGAGAGAGAGAGAGAGAGAGAGAGAGAGAGAGTTAACAACCTTGAGAGATGGAC
>NW_023260018.1:161330-170561 GCF_009762535.1 Notolabrus celidotus | reverse complement strand
ATTCAGACTGAACTGTTTTTTGAACCAGGCTGTAAACATGTTTATTTCTGCTGTAAAGATCGTCTCTTTGAATGGGTGTGTATGTGGTTTCTGGTGTTTCTGCAGACAGCCTCTAGTGGACGCTCAAGGAACTGCAGTTTTTAGCACTTCTGCATCGGTCTCATCTCTCACGGCCGGATGTTTCTGCTTGTGGAAAAGTTTGAACTAGAGTGACTCAACCATCGGCTCTAAGTCGATCTTGTTGCAAAAGAAAAATGTGTTCTTCCCTCTCTCCTTTCCTTGCTACCTTTCCTCTCTGTCTCCTAGCTGCAGATCGGCAGGTCGTCCTCACAGTGCCGTGTGTTTGTTTCTCACTGAGACACAGACACAACAACCAAACAGGCTGTGTGTGTGTGTGTGTGTGTGTGTGTGTGTGTGTGTGTGTGTGTAGGTGTGTTTTAACAGGTGTGGCATCCTCCCCCCAGACGCTCATCATGCCAGGTGCTCTGCCAGGCTGTTCTCACACACACACACACACAAAGAAAGACACACACACTTTCTTCCTCTTTGTCTGCTGTCTGACTTTCCTGAACACACAGCATCCTCTCTTCTTCTTCTTCCTCCTCCTCCTCTTCCTCTTCATCGTCTCTCTGTAATTGTTCTTTTGTTTTTGTTTCATGCGCTCAGTTTACTTTATAATTAGAGTCCGTCTGTCCGCCGCCTCTTCATCTTCAAACGCCACATGTTGTGTCTTTAAACAAACACCAAACATCAATCTGCTCTTTAAAGTCCAGAAACACTTTCACTTCATCAACAACAACTTCCTCCACTTCCTCCACTTCCTGACTCGCTCAGCCTCTACCACACACCTCAACTCCAGACGCTTTCTCTCTGCAGCCGCAGGGAAAAGTCCAGGAAATCGTTTTAATATTATCAATGTTATTAGCGTAGCTTAGCACAATGACTGCAAACAAAGGGAAACTGCTAGCGTAGCGCGATGAATTGAAAGTTGCATGTTCACACATGCCCCTAAAGCCTAGTTTATTCGTTTTCGTGAGCTCTACATATTTGGGCATTGGAGAGTCTGCGTCACTCTGCAATACTCCGCCTGAACACTAGGGGCCAGTGCAATTGCAATGCTATGTTGTGCATGGGAAACAAGGTGTCTTATGTCAGAGTTGGACATTCATAGGTTGGGGAACCCCTGCTCTAGGGGCGTGGACAGTACGGCGGTGTATTAGGGTCAACTTATAGAAGAAGAAAAGAAGAGGCGTTTTGGAGATTTAAAGTGTCATTATAGGAGAGTAAAGTCCGACTTGTTGGACTTTGGTTTGTCTTTACCATATTTTGAAGGAACGGATGAGAAGAGTTTGCAGCCTCCTTAACTTCCATGAAGAACACGGAGCATCTAGAATACTTCTCAGCACTTAAAGCTGCAGTTGGTAGGATTGGGGTAAAAAAAAAACAGAACTTATTTTGTGCTGTGTTTGGGAAAAAAAGTCATAACACTCATCAAGAGCCGTCAATAAATGAGGCTTTTGAGATTATGGCGAGATCTCTGTATTTTCCTCTGCCTCTGTATCCAGAAACGTATAAATTATCCAATGGCTCCCTTCAGCTCTGACCAATCAGAGCCACTCTCCTGATCGGTCCTCCTACATCGTCCTGATTGAGCGTGCACTATGATCCGTTTGTGGGCGGGGCTTACAGGAGCTCTGGTGAAATCTGGTGTGGAGGGGCAGTGTCCACATTTCAAATCTCTCCCTGAACTGATGTTTATTCCAGGACAACCAACAGCAGCTTTAAGTGTCGTAGTATCAGGATTCTGAATCAACAAACTGAGTCTGTTGCAAAGACAGGAAGGGTAACCAGCAGATTGTGCACTCCTGCAAACGCCGATCATCCTCAGCTGTTAAATCTAACTCCACAGGATGATCCATGTTCCTTATTTTAAAGCAGGAGGCCGGCTGATGTTTGATATCCTCATATCTGATATTTCAGACTATCTTTCTCATAGAATGACATCCTAATCCTCATCGTCGTAGAGACAGATTGAAGACATCCATGTTGGTTTTTGCAGGAAACAACAGAGCAGTTGAGGTCTGGCTCTAACCTTTGACATCTTGACTCATGAGAGGAAGAAGAGGAGTACGGGTGGTGCAGCATGCATGCACGTGCAGATCTCTCCTGTTTCTACGTCACCCATACTTTAAGTGCTCCTCGTCTGCAGGATGACTAAAGTAAAGATGCTCTTTAAAGGAGCGGGCGGCGACGAGAGGAGAGGCTGACTCGCACCACGCTGGAATTATCTGGAAAATATCAAATCATATTTAATTAGACCTAAACAGATCAGACGGGGGATTTAAAAAGGATCCAGATTTGATTAACGGATTAAAAATGTAATCACAGCCGGGACGTCTGCCACACTTTCAGTCTGACAGAGAACACAAACTTTAAATAATCCCTTCATTCTGTCCCGATCAGGAACTTTACTGACGAAGAGGGGAGTTCAGTCCAACATGAGGGGTCGGGGTAACGGGAGGGGACGACACGCCGCTTTACATCCTGTTAAACGACTGCTCGCTCGCCCCCCTCCCTCCTCTCTCTCTCTCTCTCTCTCTCTCTCTCTCTCTCTCTCTTCATTAAGCGTTATCAACCTCTCTGGCCTAATCTCTCTGAAATTAGTGTCTGGTCTCTACCACCTAAGTGACTGGCTGGCATTCATTAGCGCTGCGGTTTAGCCAAATCAATCACGCCGTGCAACACACACACACACACACTGTGCAACACACACACACACACACACACACATACACACACACACACACACACGGCGGCCGCCACGCTTTCTTAAAATGTCATCCTCAAACTTCTCACAATCAATTAAGCGGGAGATTAATGAGGCCAATTTGCCACCAACACGCCGGCCTTGGTTCTGTGCTGGAAAGGCCTCACACACACACACACACACACACACACACACACACACACACACACAGACACACACACAGAGAGAGACACACACACACACACACACACACACTCGTTATAATATGTTAACCTAGAGGAGATGAGCACTTACTGCAGAAAAAATATCAATTTGTGGGATTTAAAATCACGACACTTTTTTAAATTCAACTTATTTCTTCAGAGCAGAGAGATTTATAACACACACACACACACACACACACTCGGACACACACACACACTGGGATACACACACACACACACTTGGATAGGCACACACACACACACACACACACTGGGATACACACACACCTGACTTCCAGGTGAGCCCACATTGTTTCTGTCACTTCCAATCTCACAGCTGCTTCAATCTGCCTCCAGATCTGCCTCATATGGTTGTCATAGAGACTCTCGGGGGATTATAACAAGGTATTATGGGATGTCTGGAGCTGCAGGATCAGAACACGGTGTTAACACGGCGCGCACACACTCAGACACTCATACACACTCATACGCACACGCAGGTTGGCGCAGCGTGAGGCGTCATGTTAACACTCACACACGACAACATGATGTGCAGAGAGGCGGAAGAGGAGACACGCTCTCACTCCACAGCAGGATTAAAAACAGGACGGAGGAGAGAGAGGGGAGGAAACAACACGGATCATGTGTGGCGTGATGGATGGTGTTCTGCAGGAGCGGGGACAGCGCCCTCTAGCTGCAGGCAGGACAGAGATACTACCTGTAACAGACAAATTATTGCAGATAGATTGCATTTCTTAAAACCTCAGGAAACAACAAAAATCAGAGCATTTCTCAGGACTGTGTGGGCGTGGCCTAACTCTTTGATTGACAGGTGAGCCGTCTGAATCTAAAAACATCAAAACTCCAGAACCTGAAAATTATTCATTTCATATGGTCTCTGAGCGCTGAGTCACAAAATACTTCAGAATCAGGACTTCTATCATTTATGAGTTTTATCACTCTGTAGTCTCTGGGGCAACAGGACCATGGGACGCCCAGAGCATCAGGACCATAGGACGCCCAGAGCACCAGGACCATGGGACGCCAAGAGCATCAGGACCATGGGACGCCCAGAGCATCAGGACCATAGGACGCCCAGAGCACCAGGACCATGGGACGCCAAGAGCATCAGGACCATGGGACGCCCAGAGCATCAGGACCATGGGACGCCAAGAGCATCAGGACCATGGGACGCCCAGAGCATCAGGACCATGGGACGCCCAGAGCATCAGGACCATGGGACGCCCAGAGCATCAGGACCATGGGACGCCCAGAGCATCAGGACCATGGGACGCCAAGAGCATCAGGACCATGGGACGCCCAGAGCATCAGGACCATGGGACGCCCAGGGCAACAGGACCATGGGACGCCCAGAGCATCAGGACCATGGGACGCCAAGAGCATCAGGACCATGGGACGCCCAGGGCAACAGGACCATGGGACGCCCAGAGCATCAGGACCATGGGACGCCAAGAGCATCAGGACCATGGGACGCCCAGAGCATCAGGACCATGGGACGCCCAGAGCATCAGGACCATAGGACGCCCAGAGCATCAGGACCATAGGACACCCAGAGCATCAGGACCATGGGACGCCAAAAGCATCAGGACCATGGGACGCCCAGGGCAACAGGACCATGGGACGCCCAGAGCATCAGGACCATGGGACGCCAAGAGCATCAGGACCATGGGACGCCCAGAGCATCAGGACCATGGGACGCCCAGAGCATCAGGACCATGGGACGCCCGGAGCAGAGGAGGTTGAAGTGTAGCATGTGCACGCAGAGGAGCTCGGCTCCAGGCATCAGTAGGAGCGGTTTGGGGAAAGTTAGTGAACCGGTTTTGGGGAGGTTAGTGAACTGGTCCTTAGTGAACTGGTCCTGGGGAAAGTTAGTGAACCAGTCCTGGGGAAAGTTAGGGATTTGGTTCTGGGGAAGGTTAGTGAACTGGTCCTTAGTGAATTGGTCCTGGGGAAGGTTAGTGAACTGGTCCTTAGTGAATTGGTCCTGGGGAAGGTTAGTGAACCGGTCCTTAGTGAACCGGTCCTGGAGAAGGTTAGTGAACCGGTCCTTAGTGAACCGGTCCTGGGGACAATTAGTGAACCGGTCCTGGGGGACGTTAGTGAACTGGTCCTGGGGAAAGTTAGTGAACCGGTCCTGGGGAGAGTTAGTGAACCGGTCCTGGGGAAAGTTAGTGAACCAGTCCTGGGGAAAGTTAGTGAACCGGTCCTGAAGAAAGTTAGTGAACCGGTCCTGGGGAGAGTTAGTAAACCGGTCCTGGGGAAAGTTAGTGAACCGGTCCTGGGGAGAGTTAGTGAACCGGTCCTGGGGAGAGTTAGTGAACCGGTCCTGGGGAGAGTTAGTGAACCGGTCCTGGGGAAAGTTAGTGAACCGGTCCTGGGGAGAGTTAGTGAACCGGTCCTGGGGAAAGTTAGTGAACCGGTCCTGGGGAAAGTTAGTGAACCGGTCCTGGGGAAAGTTAGTGAACCGGTCCTGGGGAAAGTTAGTGAACCGGTCCTGGGGAAAGTTAGTGAACCGGTCCTGGGTTTTCAACATGTTTGTTGATCTGGGTTCCTAGAGGCTTTAAACTTTCCTCTCAGTTTAACCTCCCTCCAACTGCTCCTCTTCCTCATTCCACTCAAACCCCCCCTTTGTGACCTCCGCCCTCCTCTTCTCTCTCCACCAGAAACAACACACACCTTTAATCTGCTCCACCCTCACACAGCGTACATGTCAGTGTCAGTGTTTTCTAAACTCTGGATAATAAAGTTTGTAATGAATCCTTCGTATCTGAGAGGAACGTTTCTGTCGGGATCCTCCAACATATTTCTTCAGAGCAGAGAGATTTATAACACACACACACACACACACACACACACACACACACACACACACACACTCGGACACACACACACACACACTTGGATAGGCACACACACACACACACACACACACACATACACACACACACACACACACACTCGGATACACACACACACTGGGATACACACACACACACATTTGGATAGGCACACACACACACACACACACACACACACACACACACACACACTGGGATACACACACACCTGACTTCCAGGTGAGCCCACATTGTTTCTGTCACTTCCAATCTCACAGCTGCTTCAATCTGCCTCCAGATCTGCCTCATATGGTTGTCATAGAGACTCTCGGGGGATTATAACAAGGTATTATGGGATGTCTGGGGCTGCAGGATCAGAACACGGTGTTAACACGGCGCGCACACACTCAGACACTCATACACACTCATACGCACACGCAGGTTGGCGCAGCGTGAGGCGTCATGTTAACACTCACACACGACAACATGATGTGCAGAGAGGCGGATGAGGAGACACGCTCTCACTCCACAGCAGGATTAAAAACAGGACGGAGGAGAGAGAGGAGAGGAAACAACACGGATCATGTGTGGCGTGATGGATGGTGTTCTGCAGGAGCGGGGACAGCGCCCTCTAGCTGCAGGCAGGACAGAGATACTACCTGTAACAGACAAATTATTGCAGATAGATTGCATTTCTTAAAGCCTCAGGAAACAACAAAAATCAGAGCATTTCTCAGGACTGTGTGGGCGTGGCCTAACTCTTTGATTGACAGGTGAGCCGTCTGAATCTAAAAACATCAAAACTCCAGAACCTGAAAATTATTCATTTCATATGGTCTCTGAGCGCTGAGTCACAAAATACTTCAGAATCAGGACTTCTATCATTTATGAGTTTTATCACTCTGTAGTCTCTGGGGCAACAGGACCATGGGACGCCCAGAGCATCAGGACCATGGGACGCCCAGAGCATCAGGACCATGGGACGCCCAGAGCATCAGGACCATGGGACGCCCAGAGCATCAGGACCATGGGACGCCCAGAGCATCAGGACCATGGGACGCCCAGAGCATCAGGACCATGGGACGCCCAGAGCATCAGGACCATGGGACGCCAAGAGCATCAGGACCATGGGACGCCCAGAGCATCAGGACCATGGGACGC
Organism: Notolabrus celidotus; assembly: GCF_009762535.1. Taxonomy (NCBI): domain Eukaryota; kingdom Metazoa; phylum Chordata; class Actinopteri; order Labriformes; family Labridae; genus Notolabrus; species Notolabrus celidotus. The sequence continues at coordinate 163,572 of NW_023260018.1, read as the reverse complement.
CCAGAGCATCAGGACCATGGGACGCCCAGAGCATCAGGACCATGGGACGCCCATAGCATCAGGACCATGGGACGCCCAGGGCAACAGGACCATGGGACGCCCAGAGCATCAGGACCATGGGACGCCCAGAGCATCAGGACCATGGGACGCCCAGAGCATCAGGACCATGGGACGCCCAGGGCAACAGGACCATGGGACGCCCAGAGCATCAGGACCATGGGACGCCAAGAGCATCAGGACCATGGGACGCCCAGGGCAACAGGACCATGGGACGCCCAGAGCATCAGGACCATGGGACGCCAAGAGCATCAGGACCATGGGACGCCCAGAGCATCAGGACCATGGGACGCCCAGAGCATCAGGACCATAGGACGCCCAGAGCATCAGGACCATAGGACACCCAGAGCATCAGGACCATGGGACGCCAAAAGCATCAGGACCATGGGACGCCCAGGGCAACAGGACCATGGGACGCCCAGAGCATCAGGACCATGGGACGCCAAAAGCATCAGGACCATGGGACGCCCAGGGCAACAGGACCATGGGACGCCCAGAGCATCAGGACCATGGGATGCCCGGGGAATCAGGACCATGGGACGCCTAGAGCATCAGGACCATGGGACGCCTAGAGCATCAGGACCATGGGACGCCCGGAGCAGAGGAGGCTGAAGGGTAGTATGTGTACGCAGAGGAGCTCGGCTCCGGGGATCAGTAGGAGCTGTTTGGGGAAAGTTAGTGAACCGGTTTTGGGGAGGTTAGTGAACTGGTCCTTAGTGAACTGGTCCTGGGGAAAGTTAGTGAACCAGTCCTGGGGAAAGTTAGGGATTTGGTTCTGGGGAAGGTTAGTGAACTGGTCCTTAGTGAATTGGTCCTGGGGAAGGTTAGTGAACTGGTCCTTAGTGAATTGGTCCTGGGGAAGGTTAGTGAACCGGTCCTTAGTGAACCGGTCCTGGAGAAGGTTAGTGAACCGGTCCTTAGTGAACCGGTCCTGGGGACAATTAGTGAACCGGTCCTGGGGGACGTTAGTGAACTGGTCCTGGGGAAAGTTAGTGAACCGGTCCTGGGGAGAGTTAGTGAACCGGTCCTGGGGAAAGTTAGTGAACCAGTCCTGGGGAAAGTTAGTGAACCGGTCCTGAAGAAAGTTAGTGAACCGGTCCTGGGGAGAGTTAGTGAACCGGTCCTGGGGAAAGTTAGTGAACCGGTCCTGGGGAGAGTTAGTGAACCGGTCCTGGGGAGAGTTAGTGAACCGGTCCTGGGGAGAGTTAGTGAACCGGTCCTGGGGAAAGTTAGTGAACCGGTCCTGAGGAAAGTTAGTGAACCGGTCCTGGGGAAAGTTAGTGAACCGGTCCTGGGGAAAGTTAGTGAACCGGTCCTGGGGAAAGTTAGTGAACCGGTCCTGGGGAAAGTTAGTGAACCGGTCCTGGGTTTTCAACATGTTTGTTGATCTGGGTTCCTAGAGGCTTTAAACTTTACTCTCAGTTTAACCTCCCTCCAACTGCTCCTCTTCCTCATTGCACTCAAACCCCCCCTTTGTGACCTCCGCCCTCCTCTTCTCTCTCCACCAGAAACAACACACACCTTTAATCTGCTCCACCCTCACACAGCGTACATGTCAGTGTCAGTGTTTTGTAAACTCTGGATAATAAAGTTTGTAATGAATCCTTCGTATCTGAGAGGAACGTTTCTGTCGGGATCCTCCAGATAAAAGGATGAAGAAGTACGGGGGAGATTAGGAAAGAAGTGTGGATCTCTACACGGCGAGGGCTCACCGGAGTCAGACAGACGATGATAATAATAATCAGGTGTAACTGATACTGATGCAAACACACACACACACACACACACACACACACACACACACACACACACACACACACACACACACACACACACACACACACACACACACACACACACAAACACACACGATGATAAAACAACTTCTGGAGGTTTACAAAATCATCTCAGAAATGAATGCACACTTACAAATATTACACGTGTACACACACACACACACACACACACACACACACACACACAGATTAGCAGGCACTATCAGCTGTGGTATCGCGTCAGCCTGGTTGTGATGTTAAAAGCTCAGCCTTTGGGCTGTATGTTAAACAGATAAGAAGTGGAGCATGTTAGGGATTAAAACTACAAGACACACACACACACACACACACACACACACACATTATATAAACACACACACAGAGAACCCGAGGGAGTGAACAGCGATAAC
>NW_023260018.1:121355-160830 GCF_009762535.1 Notolabrus celidotus | reverse complement strand
GGCCCCGTTAATTCATCACCTCTCTGCTAAAGGTCACGTTTGATTGGCAGGCAGATTATTGATGAGGCCGGCCAGTGAACTAATCAGTCATATCTGTCATATCGAATATGGCGAAATGTCAATAGCTCTGGGGATTCGTCCTCCTCGTGGCTGCTGGTTTAATTAGTGCAATAAAGGAAGCTCTGCCGCCTGCTTAAATATTTTTATTCTTTGATTCTCTTTATCTTTATTTCACTGGCTCTCCTTTATCACCTTCATATTCTAATTCAGCACCATTTACTCCCCGAGCAGTGCTTTACTTTGCAGCAGGAGCATCCCAGTCCCCCCTCAGGGATCAATGAAGTTCAGCGTATCAGTCTTATCTGGTGTTAGCGGGGTCAGGAGCCCCCCAGACAGAATCAGAGCGCGGTAATAGGATTATCTGTGAGGATGGGTCAGGATACGCCACGATCAATCTGCAAATTAAAGGCCCGGCTGTGTGAGGGGACGTCCTTGGACCGGGGGATCAGTGACCCGGAAGGTTGGAGTCAGATCCCCTCATCAAACTCTGTCCTTCATATGGAATCAGACGCTCCGCATTAATATTCAGAGTTAACGATGATTTGACTGATGAAATGTCAGAGCTGTCCCTGCTCGCTCTCTTTCTGTCTGTGTTGTGGAAATGTTTTGATCCGTGTTGAAGGAAGAAGTTCTTCTTTTCTTATTCTTCTTAAGGAACTTTACCCCTGAACTACGTGTGTTTGGACCGGTGGACCCAGGGTCTAAATTTAGTTCAGGGGTAGATAATCTCCCCCCTAAAAAGCCCCTGCTAGGTGGGTAGTACTTTTCAAAGGTCCCAGGACTTCCGGGGGGCGGGGCCTGCAATGCTGAAGGTGTCTGATTGGTAGATTAACCTCAGTGTTTTTATTCCTCCCTCCGTCCACAATAACATCACACACATCTGTGATTCTCTTGATTTCTCTTTCTTTCATTAGTGTTTATTTGTTCTATCTTTTTTGTATGTGTGTGTACTTTTCAAAAGAAGAAGCTGTGATTCTCTTGATTTAGCAGCTTGTAACAGTAGTCTTCTCTCAGCCCACCGTGAATGCGTCTCTCCTCCCGGTGTTCCGGTTTTAAAAGTGACCCTGTAAACTGGAGACCTTCAGCTGAACGTGTCAGTGTTTGTGGAGTTTACACAGCTGTTGAAACACAGAGGGAGTTCCTGGGAATGCAAACTAGTTTAGTTTTTATTAATATTTCAAAATATCCTCATCAGATATTTAATGATGGTCTAAAGACGTTTATGAGGGATGCATCCGGCTGAGAGTCTCCAGTTAACAGGGTCGCCGTTTAAACCAAAACACCGGCGGATCTCTGCGATCACGGCTTTTTGAGTTCAAAAGGATTTTAAAGTCGTGTTGAAACGTCTTTGCTACTCGCGCTTATCTCCTCTCACGTGTTGATTCAGTGAATCCATCTGTGATGAAATATAGCACCATCTAAAACAGACCAGCTGAGTCTCTTCATGCTAACTGGCTAACTGTTGTGTTGCTCAGAATGATACCTGCCTGTCCGTCTGCTTCTATGGGGTCATCTGTGATGAATGGCATTCCTCTTTGTGTTACTGCCCTCTACTGGTCTGGTGGTGTAGTGCATTTACTTTGTTTCCGCCATACGTCACTGGCCTGATTTACACAATCTACCCGGGACTTCAGCCCGCGGTCGAAACGCAGACAACAATGAGGGACCAGGAACCTTTTAGTTCAGGGGAAAGTAGTTCTGGGGGCAAAAAGACCCCAGGACTCTTGGCCAAAATGCACCTTTAGACAACATTAGATAGACCTTTACCTTAACGTGGTTTTTGGACCGCTTTAAAGAATCTTAAACATAATAAGCAGAGTTGAGAAACAGCTCTGGGTACCGACCACTGGCACTGAATTGGTTCCCTCTGTAAACGCAGAGTCTCTGATTAGTTGGAAGCTGGGAGAAATTGCAGCGTCCTCGTAGCATGCCTCAAACGTCTCAGACACAATAAGTTTCTACAATCCCCGACACGTTCAGGGCCCTGACTCATTCAGACCCCCTCCGGCTCTCAGTTTCTGCTCTGTGCTCATGTGGTCAGTCTTAAAGTACCTGTTTATGTCCGCTGTAAAACAAGAAATATTGAGTTTGGAGTTTGAATAAGTGGATGCATGGTTAAGACGTTCGGAAGACACTTCTGTGACTGCAATTTTTACAAATATGAATCCTAGAGATGAACACACATTCCCTGAAAATGAATAAATCCCCCTGAAAAACAAAACTAAGCCCACAGCTCCGACATGTCACACATGACACCTCGTATTAACCACACACACACACACACGCACACACACTCCTCATTCCTCTCTGCTCCTGGGTAATTAGCTGATTAGCTGCTTAATTAGCAGCATGTAATCATGGCGATGGATGAGCTGCCTAATTGAGGAAGTGAAGAGAGGAGAAGGAGAGTCTCAGTGTGTTGGATGACATTCTGTGTCTCTCTGCAGAGACTCTCTCTGCTGAATCACACCGAATAAAACAGAAGAGACAAATCATCAGTCCGGGGAGAGGAAGCCCTGAAAGGATCACAGCTGGACCAAAGGAGGACTAAATCCAGGAGCAAAGCAGTCTGGACTCAGATGTGTTTGTGGTTGGAGAAGTATAGATTTGATTCAGTTGAATAAAAACTCTGTGAAGAGGAGATGGATCACATATCTCAGCTTCACGGAGAGGAGATCACTTCATATGTCGTCGTTAGAGAAGCTCAGGGAAGGTGTAGACGGCCATTTTCATCCCCGACATCCTGGCTCCACTTTTAATCTGAATTTTCGAGCAGGACTAATGGGGAGTGAATCAAAGTGTAGCCTTGAACGTAGTCGCTGTGATATCAAACATTACTGTGTGGAGTTAAAATTGGACGTCACCATCTTGGTGTCCTGGAGCCAGAAGTGACCATATTTGAAGAAGAGGGTGGAGCTTGAGAGGTGAGAGGTCAGGCTAGCCCCACATTAGACGACTTTATAAGACTGTTAACCACATTATTTAACGTTTCTGGTAACAATTACAAAGTGGCGATTCCAAACGAGATCTCACGGACACTCAACGTGATCAAACGTGACTTCAGAAGACGAACAAACATGAGGGGATGATCTACGGCGTCAGCTGGCTGTCTAGTCCTTTAAAGGCTCTGGTGTTACCATAAATCCACAAGCTTGTCTTCTCTTTGAATATTCCACTCGGCACAGTTGTGTTTATGTTGACTGCCATGTTTGTGAGCTGTAAAAATATGCTAATATCCAGTTTGTGACGCTTCCAAGTCGGTTCGTGACGCTAGTTTTGGCGGGTATTGTTGGAGACACGAACCTGGAATCATAAATATCAAACATGTTAAATATTCATGACCCCAGGAAGGCTTTGACTCGGTCAGGAGCAGTAACAACGTCGTATTGACACCACTAAGTTAAGGACGAATAATTAGTCCTGACAAGCCTCGAATCAGGCCACGCCCCTAATCATTGGGGGACCCTAAATCCGTCTTATTGTCGGCACACTGTGTTCCTTAAAATATGTGAGCGACGCACCTACAAATGTTTTCTACACCAGGCTTTAACTTGTTTTATTCTCTCGTCAAACTGGACTTCTTATCGTGGGGGTTAATGGGGATTCTTGGTTTTGAAGCCAGCCTCTTGTGGACACTCAAGGGACTGCAGTTTTTGCACTTCCACATTGGATTCCTGTCTGTTTCCGTCACACGTTTCGTTCCGTCTCAGGTTCAGACTCCTCCGTCTCTCATCAACATGTGAGTGTTGAAGTCTTTGATGGATGTGAGACGTGATTTGGCGTTAAGGAGGCGGGTCCGGTCCGGGTCCAGTCCGGCTCTGCAGCGTTAAACAGTCTGAAGTTTTAAAGCTCAGTATTGTGTTAAATTATAAGTTGTGATATTATCGTGTTGAATTGGTATAATGTTGTTTTTCCTGACCTCTGCTTGTGCCCTCTCCTCCTCCCGCTCTATTAGACCTCCACTTGTTCTTTGTGTTTCCTCAGTTCTTCACGCCGCCTTTGCTGTCGGACATGAATATTTAATCCCAGACTTTTTCCTCCCTACTTTGTGATTGTCTAGACGCTGTTGTCTTGACCTTGACCTCCTCATCATTTGTTATGTTGTTCACATAATTTGCGTCCACGTCACGTAAACCCGTGGCTTGCTCCATGAAAGTTTATGAGAGCGGCGGCGCAGGAAAACGTACACGCACAGGAGCAGAAGTTCCTAATTGCTCTGTATGGGATGCGGCGCCCTGAAGAACCAAAAACTAAAGAGAGGCAGACGGAGAAGCAGTCCGTGAGTTAGATAAGTGTCCTACACGTCATGTGATCACATCGTATGTGCTGTCTGCTCCTCAGTGTGAGCTGTCTGTGTGTTCGGCGGCTCTGCGGCACGCCGGCCTATCTGCGAGCAGTGGGAGACAGACACACAACAAACTCAGATCAACACTCGTCTGATTGGCCCGGCAGGGGGGGGCAGGGACGCCCACAGACAGCAGAGAAGATAGGAAAATAAGAGAGGATGGAGGAAGAGGAGGAGGAGGAGGGATGTTATGTCTCTGTAGATAAACAGGTTCAGGCAGACCCGGAGCGAGATACAGAAAGTAGTTAGAGGAAGTCTTCAGTGAGGTCCTCTTTTAGATCGTGTAGAGTGGTCGAGTGTTCAGCTCAGGCTCCAGGTTTCCTTTTATAAATTAATTGAATGTGTTCTAATCAAACTTTCCTCCCCTCCAGTTCTTTCCCTTTAACATGTGTAGTGTGACGCGTTCACGGAGGCAAAGCAATAACTCGGCCTGCTGTGGAAATTAGCCGCCGCTCCTCAAACCCCTCCAAAGAAGGAAATCCATCATTTAAAATTTAGTTCTGGTTGAGTTTACCTTCACCTGGTGAGGAAATGTTTCTGAACTGGTGTCCAAAACATTCTTAGGATGGACTTCCACTCCAACAAAATATGCTAGCTTGAAGCAATTCATGAGCTCACAGCTAACAGCTAGTGTGATATCTCTATTCTTCAAGTGAAATCTGAAGTTTTTCTCCCACTCAGGTGTAAACAGAATTTTTCTGGAGCTTAATAATCTCAGGATATTGGCACATCCAAGGTAATCGTTGTTATAACATTTAAAGAGATCCAACTGTAAGTCATTATGAGAAAGCACTTGGAAACAATCGGGAAAACGTCCTTTCAACAGGCAGAAAACTTGAGCAGGACCAGACTCATTGGGGGACGGACATCTGCCACGACAGGACCGGCTAAAACAGGTTTATATGGCTGTTCCATCTCCCCATCTCCTGAAGTCCGCAACCTGGGTGTCATTCTTGACTCCACCCTCTCCTTCCAGTCACGCATCAAATCAGTCACAAAGTCTGCCTTCTACCACCTGAAGAACATCTCCTGTCTGCGTCCATCTCGCTCCGATACAGTTACCCAGACCCTCATCCATGCATTCATTACTTCCCGGCTGGATTACAATGGAGTCCTGTTTGGGGTACCCAGCAATGCCCCGGACCGGCTCCAATGTGTGCAGAACTCAGCTGCCAGGGTTCTCACACACACCAAGCCCTGGCAGCACGTCACCCCCACTCTCATTCACCTCCACTGGCTCCCTGTAAAGTACCGCATCACCTATAAGCTCCTCCTCCTCACCTACAAATCCCTGCACGCCCTCGCCCCCCCAATACCTGGCTGATCCACCAACACACTCCATCCCGGAACCTAAGGTCTTCGGACCTGGGACTCCTCTCCATCCCCCGGACTAAGATGTGGACCTTCAGGGACAGAGCTTTCAGTGTGGGAACCTCTACTCTGTGGAAATCTCTCCCTCCTGACATCAGAGGGCCCCAACCCTGGACACTTTAAAAGAAGCAGTCAAAACGCACCTTTTCCTCAAGGCCACATACCCCCCCAGACCCCCTACCTGACCCTGTGAAGCCACCTTGGGTTTCTTGAAAGGCGCTATATAAATATCAGTTATTATTATTATTATTATTATTATTATTATTATTGAGGTTTTAAACTTAAGACAGGGACCAAAGGCTCGATAGAAAATGAGTATTGAGGCTACAAATCACGTGGGAGGACGGTGACGGGTGATAGAGTCGCCCCTAGTGGCTACATTTGAGAAACAGAGGCTGCATCAACTTGTTAAAGCTCCACCTTAAAGTAAGTGTAGATTTTTAACCTTGGGTAATTATATACAAACCTTCGCCACCTCTGCTGCTCTCACCTCCTGCCGTTCTTTCCTTCTCCGGCGTTTCCCTCGTGCTCCAGGCCCGTAAACATCGGCCCCGCTGCCTGTAACGTATTAATCATCGAAGCCGAACATCGTCTGCCGGGACTCTGAGTCCGAATCTATCAGCGTCGTCCTTCAGAAAGCCCCGTCAGCTGAGCGGTAATTATCCAGCGGTGAAGAGCCGAACCACAGGAGGAAGAGATGAAGCAGATATCAGAGCGCTTATCCAGGCGGCGGACGATCGGATCAGGCGTTTCGGCTCCCAGCAGGCCTTTCTGCCCCTCGGGAGCCTCACTGGTTTAGAGACATCAAAGCAGCTGTAAGCAGCCCAGTGCATGCTGGTCGATATCCAAAACCAACGCCGCTCCCTCCGCTCCTGTTCACGCCTACATCCTCCTCATCTCCCTCCTTTTTTTCCCTCTCTTTTCCCTCTTCTCTACATTTCCTCTCCTCCTCACCTTCACTCCTTCATCTTTTTTTGCTGTCATCTCACTTTTAATATCCTCTTTCATCCTCTGTTTCCTTTCCTTCAATCTTCCCTTAACCTTCTTTTCTTTCCTCCTTCCCTGTCTTCCATCTTCCTCCTGTTGTACAAACTTTAATTCTACCCTTCACCAGTCCTGTTACCTCTTCTCTTTCCTTCCTCATCTTTCCTTTCCTGCCCTCTTATGGCCTTTCCTCACCTCTCTTCTTCCTCTCCTCCTCTCTTCTCATCAATACTTTTGATTTCCTTCCCTCCTCCATAACCAGCAGCGGAGAGATGGACAGAATCATATCGATGTATTTTGGGTTCATGGTTGTAATTAACATACTGCGGCTCAATCGGTCAGATTTTTATCACACACACACACACACACACACACACACACACACACACCTCTCTATATGGAGACGAAAAGATGTCAGATTTACCTCCTTCAATCTGACATTAGTTTGTAGTTTCAGGTTTTGGAGTCACTCTTGTTACTCAGATGAGATCTTGTTGGGACCGGTCTGCTCTTAATTCTAAAGGGATCTACCGTTCTCTCTCCGTCTTCATATTTTGTACATTTTTAAAAATGTTTAAAAGTAAAGTGATAAATCGTTATAAAGACAACCTCACAAAGTCTAATTGGTAACGCCTGATCCTGTTTGCATTTCCACAGCAGACCGTGTCCTACATGGTGGGCGGTGTGTAAGCCGGATGGCGATAGCCGCGTCAGCTAGGTAATAGCGTGACGTCATGGCAACGCGACACAGTGTACCGCGCTAATAAAACCAACAAAGAAGAAAAACATGAGGACAGTCCGCACCTCTTGACGCCATGTTCCAAACAAAGAAAGTGATCTTCCTGAAGTCCACTGGAGATTTAAACATGGCGGGGTTATGTGTTGTTCTTTATTACCGCTGTCACACAGGAAGTGACGATTCTTTCCACCAATCAACAGACTGCAGTGTTTCTAGCTCCACCTCCTGGGGTCGGATCGGTATGTCTCGCACCCCAACAGAAGGGGACCAAAGAGTGGGACAGTACGGCTCGGTGATTTGGGGACCTGTCACGGTTTTAGTCAATGGACACGAACGCCACAAAATGTGTGCCGTACCGAGACGAACCGGACTGAACTGCTTGGTGGAAACGGGGCTGAACCCTGGACTCCTCTGTGGTTTCCCATCCAACGCCCTAAACTACCATCATCGACCTCCAACAGAGACTGTTTTTTATCCTGCTCCCTGCATTGTTAAATTAGCAACTAGATGGAAAGGGAGCTGAATCCAGTCCTCTAGATATGTCTTGGTTCTGTACATTCCCTGGAGTAGTGCCCATTTATCTGCTTCTGTTGAGTCTCAGTTTCATTGTAAACAGTAAGTTACACAGAGCCTTTACGCTGGCTTACGAACCCATAAAAGAAACCACGTTTTTGGGATTTACTTGAAATTAAGGGGTCTTAAGTTTCACACTTAACTTTAGACCTACTTTCAGTTTCACAGAAGTCTCTGATGTTTCCTTTTCGGCCGAGACTGCCAACACAAGTCCATTTTCCTGGTCTTTCTTCTCTGTGAACAATCTTAGAACCGATCAACTATTGTCTGATCAAGCTATATCCCCTGGGAACAATGTTTAACTTTTAAGCATTTTGGTATAGCCAGCTGTCAGGGATAAATAACTTCCTGTCGGGACTTCCTGTCCCATGAGCTGCTTTATTTACGGTCCAATAAGCAACCTGGAGAAAGAGAAGGGAAACTCCACTTCTCTTTGCCTGCAAAATAAATTCTGTAACTTCTTTGTCTGTTACATCCCCGGGGTAGAATTTCTCTATCTCTTTCTAGTGAGTCTCAGTTTCACTGTTAATTTTAAGGTTGTGCTCTGCCTGCTTCTGCTTTTCTATTCATCAGTGCATACACTAAAGCCTGAAAACACATGGTTAGAGAACAAATGGAAAGGTGTCACAATAGAGTAAAAGTGAACAAATTGAAGGTCTTTGAAGGTCACTGTGTTCACTACTGATGGAGATATTTCATAGTTTTTCGATTCGGTTGTTGCAGCATCTTTAAATTTGCAGTTATCACCTGATCTTGAGAGGAGAGTATCAAACATTTCCCTCTCTGAACACGCTGCAGGACGCCCAACACAACATCCCCTGCTCCAGTTAAACACCCTAATCTCTCTCCTCTGTCTCTGAATCGACACTTAAAAGCCGTCTCTCCTCCTCACCCGATCTTCACATCAAGCTGTTAACTCCCTCATTTCACGTCCGCCGCTCTGTCAAGAGTGTTAACTCTTCCTCTTTCTTCCTCTTCACCTCCATCTCTTCCTCATGACTGGAGGTTTAAACTCGTCCTTTGAGCTCGCCTGCCTCGCTCCGCTTCAGGAGGAATCGATACGGGATCTGAAACTCTTTCATGAGGTTTCCTGATTTCACTCGGATTCTTCCACCGAGAGGGAAACAGACGCTCCTGTTTCTTTAACACGTTCATGATTTAAAGTCTCTGTCAGGCAGATTATGATATTTCAGGTAGAGCTCTGTCTCTGTTTGAGTCTCGCTCTCAGCCAGTAGATGGCAGTATAGATCCACCGAGCAACGACATGTCACCTTCTCTCTCTCTTCATTTCAGTTTGATTTTTTAACTGTTTCTCCTTTTCTTCCTTTTCGTGTTCAATTCTGTTCTTTGGCTTTTTCTGGACTTTTTTTCTGGCTCTTAAATTTCCTCTTTTTTTTTGCTTTTCGTTCTTCATCTCTTACTTTTGTCTTCTTCTTCATATTTTTCTTACACTCCTCCTTTTTCTTTTTCTTGAGGTCTTCTTCTTTTAAAAAGTTAAATCTTAAATTCTCTAATATAACAGCAATATCTTTTTTAAGCTTTTAATGTCGGGCGATAATGTTGATTTTCTTGTCTTATTTGTTAATCCGGGGAGGGATAGAGGGAGATGAAGAGAGAGAGAGCGATAGAGGGAGATGAAGAGAGAGAGAGCGATAGAGGGAGATGAAGAGAGAGAGAGAGATGATAGTGGGGAGACGGATAGTAGTAGTTGTAGCAGCTGGAGTCTGGCACGTCCACAGCAGCAGAGATCCAGAGGAACCTACGAGACAAGGGAGCTCAGGGACTCCAGAAAGGTCTATGGTTAGTAACTTTAATGGGACAGGGAGTGATTTCATGAGTGTAGTTCAAACAGTGTTTATTTATCTGAGTAATAATCCTTAAATCTCTCTTTCTTCTTCTGCATCCTCTTTATTTATCTTTCTTTCTGCTTTAAATTCACATTTTTAACACCTTCCTTTACTTCCTGTTCCCCTCCTTTCTCTATTTTGTTTTCCTCTTTTTATTCCCCTCTTCTCTCTTATTTACTCTGCCATCTTCTTCTTTTCCTCTTCTTCTCTTCTGTCTCATCTCTCTGTATTTATCCTAACCCGTGTTTACCCGTTACACCCTGCGGACCTCTTTTTCTTTTCTTTCTCCTCCGTCCTTGAATTAATAAATCTGAAACACCGTCCAGCCGTTCCCCTCTTCATCCTCCTCTCCTCCTTCCAATCTGTTGCTCTTTGACTCTTCCTCTCCCTGTTACCTGTTGGATCTCTCTCTCCCTCTCTCACCTTGTTTTCCCTTCCTGTCCGAACATTTAAATTTCACCTGCGTCTTTATTCCCGTCTTTCCGTCCTCTCCATTTTTTATGTCTCCTGATGTTTTGATGCGACTCCAGCCGGCTCTGGACGGCGATGTTTATTCATACGAGAATTATTATTTCTAAATCATCTCTCTCTCCCTCTCTCTTCCTCTCTCTCTCTCTCTGTTCGTCTCTCAGTGCTTCGTGCAGCAGTTGGACGGGTTCATCTCGTGGCTGCAGGAGGCGCTGGACAGCACCGAAAACTGGACGCAGCCCAGACAGGAGCTGGACAGCCTGAGGGTGTACCTGGACACACACCTGGTGAGAGCAAACACACTTTTTTCTTCCCTTTATACCGACACCCCGCGTCATACCCCTTGTTTCACACCTCAACTCTAATCCTTACACCAACATTAAAACCAGAATAATATCCTTTTTTTTTTTTTTTTTTTAACTTGGGCCTTTTTTTGGTGGAAACACCTTCTCACTCAATGGTTTTTATTTATCTTAAAGGGGACATATCACACTTTTTTCATCAACATATATTGGTCTAAGAGGTCCCCAAAACATGTCTTTAAAGTTTATGCTCAAAAAAACACTTTGAAATCAGATTTTGGCATGCCTGAAAAGTCCTCTTCTTCATTCCTCATCAGAACACTCTGTTTTCCCTCTGACCACGCCCCCTCCGGAAGTGGGTGTGGCCTCGGCTGTCCAGTACGTTGATCTAATGTTTACATGTTGGCTGAATATACACGGCTGCTCAGAGACCCGCGTTACTTCAACCCTCTGAATCTGATCCTGACGGAGAGGCGCCTGTAGCAGGACCTTTCTGAACCATTGGTCACAGATTTAGTGTTTCTTGTTGTTTTATTTATCAGTATGTAGACGTGTGTCTTGGTACACAGCTACGAACATGTAGCTATGTGGCTATGCTAACTAGCGCTAGCACTTATCCATGATAAATAAAAATCATCCACTAGATCTTCAAATCTGCAGACGTGGGGAGTCAAAGCGACCTTTGTGTTTATTAAGACAGCCTACAACTAGCATGCCTCCCTCCTAAGCTCCTTGTTAGCACACATTTGTGCAGGTACTGAAAAACGGAGGAGGGATTCAGTATTATTTTATACAGTCTATGGGCTGAACAAGCTCCGAGCTCTGACTCCGTGACAGACCGGATATTGTTGTTACGTAACAAAAACACGGAAGTCTGAAACGACTCGTTTCACACACATTTACAGAAAGGTGTAGAAATCAAAACAGGGGCAGAATGGATTTTTTTCATTCTCTGGGGGTTTGTAGACATGCCAGGGACACATATTTCAGGTAGAGAACCATTAAAAAGTCAATTTTGCATGATATGTCACCTTTAATAATTTTCAACATTGTAGATTAATACTGAAGACATCAAAACTATGAATAATCTGGTTTCACCATAATCTCGATTACAACAGGAGTCAAACAGGGCTCTCCATTGTGTACTAACCCTACCTCTGAACAACACAACTGATGGTCTCAAAAACATTAAGAAGGCAAGTCTTCTTCATGAAGACCACTTCATGAAGAAGACTGAGAGAATACCAAGAGTGTGCAAAGCTGTCATGAAGGAAAAAGGGGGCTACTTTACAGAATCTAAAATACAAAACATATTCTGCTTTGTTTAACACTTTTTTTTAAATTAAATAATTCCATATATTTTCTTTCATAGTTTTGATATATTTGGTATTAATCTTCAGTGTTTCAAATAATTAAAATAAATACAAACCCCTGAAGGAGAAGGTGTCTCCAAACTTTTGACTGTGTATATGCCTGAGGCAGGGAGAGCAGCAGCAAAGACACTCAGGGTACAGGACAGAGCGAGCATCAGTGACGTACATATGATACTGGTAAAATCAGACACAGCAGGAAGGAAGAGGAGGGTTGTGCTGTCAGCTGATGTTCTGCCTGCCTGAACTTACACTATGCTAAGTTTCTTGAAGAAGTATGGTGGCCTAAATGTGAGCAACAAACCAGCCTGTGCTACTTAAAGTAAAGATTTGACTCTTCCTCATAAAGCTCTCTCTCTCTGTAGGGGTTCGTCTGTAATGTTGTCAGACTCTCAGAATAACAACCTGAGCTTGTCGGGGACAAAAACAAGAACTCTCCAAATCAGAAACATTTTGTACCTTTTGTCATTTCATCCTAAAGATACGTAAAAATAACTCCAGGTTATAAAATACAGTCGTTGACTTCGTGATGATGTCAGAGGGCGGACAGGAAGTCACTGCGCCTCGTTTCATATTTTTCTTTCATCCTGATCTCTGTCTTTGTTTCAATTTGTAGTCGATTGTCTTCCTCCTCCCTCCCTCCCTCCCTCCCTCCCTCTCTCTCTTTTTAAGCGGTTTATATCTGACCATCTGCCCCTCTTCTCTTTATTATCCATCTATCTTCTTCTTTATTTCCTTCATCCACCAAATCAGAAACATTCATACAAAGAATCATCCTGCATTCTTTAACTTACTCTGTGTGAGGAAACGGAGCACCTATAGATGTTATATGAGTGTGTATGAACACACACACACACACACACACACACACACACACACACACACACACACACACACACACACACACATGCTCGCTCGCTCAGAGATAAGACACACTTTGACAATTACTCACACTCTTTATGGCAAACATATGGGCCTCACACATGCAAACACACACAATAACACACTCATAAAGAGCAGCTCTCATCAAAACTGCATTCAAGAGTAAAGGAAATGAGACATGAACACACACACACACACACACACACACACACACACACACTGACAGACTAAGACAAACAAACAGGTTGTATTTGCATATAAGTGTACAAATGCAAACATACGTACATGCACGGCAGAAGAGCTACGATTGAGTGGCAGTAACACACACTCATAGTCTTACACGCACACACACACATTGACTTACACACAAACACACACACACAGCCCTAGGTGCTATTTGCATACATTTGCATGTTCCTAGACAGATTTCCAAATCAGCATCTCCATATCCGTCCCTGCAGAACGGCATCATGCACACACTCACACACAAGCTCACACACACACACACCTAAACTGAGCTGTGTTATCTAGATATTTATTTCTGCTGTGTGTGCTCTGTGTGTGTGTGTGTGTGTGTGTGTGTGTGTGTGTGTGTGTGTGTGTGTGTGTGTGTGTTTGTGTGCGTTTGTTTTCGTGGTTTGTTTACACGTGTCGACTTTGTTGTGGGTGCCAGCAGTGCTAGCGTTAGCGGCGGTTAGCTTCAATTAGAATTGCCGGCTCTTAATTGGCGCGTCTCGTTAAATAAAGCAAAAAGAGGATGAAAAAGCATCGCTAATAAGACTTTGAACTGCTACACTGTTGATAGCGTGTTAGCTTAACCGACTCCGTGTTTGTGTGTGTGTGTGTGTGTCTGTGCAGATAGTCACACTTGCACTTTGTAGTTATTAGTGTGTGTGTTTGGGTGTGTGGTTAGGAGTGTGTGTTTCGTGGATTGCCGCAGAGAGACGGTTCTCTTCTTCTTCTTTCATTTCATCTTCTTCTTCTTTGTCTTCTTCTGACTTCTCTTACTTTCCCTCTCACAAAATGTCTTTAAATGTTCCTCTTTTGCTCTGTTGAAGATATTTGGGGCTGCTCATGAAGTTATAAACACTCCAAATGTTTCCTGAGATATGAAGTGTGACAAAGACTTTGCTAATGTGGCCTCATTATGCTTATTTCAAGTTTTTTAATTTAGACTTACAGCTCTGAAAAACTCTGAAAACCTTCAGTTCAGCCGCTGTGTGACACGAGAGATTTCAGGTACTGTCTCTTTAAGGCCCCCTTCCCTAAGCCCACTCTCTTCTGATTGGCCGGTTCTTCGGAATCCTATTGGAATAGAACTCATTGTTACATGAGTGGACGAAGAGTTCCATGACTTTGTGATGTCATAAGATTTTAGAGTGCAGCCTGCAGCGCTGTGATTGGCTGTAATGGTTACAATACGATTTGTGAGCGCAGATCAAAGTCTGCTCTTAAAGGGACGGTTGTCTTGTTTGTCAGGGTTGTCAGTATTACCCACAGGTGATCTCGGTCAGTTGGATTGGGTATAAGTTCTCTGACCAGTTGGAACTGGTCAGAGAACTTATACCCAATCCAGGCGATCAACCACTTCAGATTGGGCCAATTCCAGCCCATAATTTACGGCAGAACACAGGGGTTTCTGGTCTACTGTTGCCCTTACAGCTTTTCGGTTTGTGTTATTCTATGGCTTCATTTTCAACAAGGTTCAGCCGATGTTTGTTCTAAAAGTGAAAGGAGTTTAAGATATCTTTTAAAATGTTACGACAATAATAAGGGAGACGTAGACCAGAAACTGTGACGGTAGTTAAACCGGTAGAATTTGCTAGGACCCAAAAGCAAGCAGAAGCTGAGGAAGCAGTTGAAGTGATTTTTTTTCTTTTAACGGTGAGGTGAAGGATGATTGATTGGGAATCCAAGGTGAGGGTGCAATCCAGGAGAGGAAGGAGTGAAGCGTGAGGCTCGGGGTGAAGGCAGGTGAGTGTCCTGAGGGAGAGCGTGGCAGCGTGGCAGAGATAGGGTGGAGGTGCAGGAGGCTCCAGGAGGCACTGGAGGAAATGGGAAGACAGCAGCAGTTAGTTTAAAACAAACACGAAATATCTAGACACTAGCGATACTCAATGTACTGGCGAGACGGCCGAGGTACCACTGTAGAAAGGGGAATACTCTGGCACCCGACTCCTCTCTCCTCAGAGCTTAAGTGCAGTGTCTTAATTAGCTTGATGGGGAACAGGTGTGAAGGTGCAGGAGCAATCAGAGCAGGAGAGAGAGCCCTGCCCAACACTCTGTGGGGAAGACTCCACACAGGCAAGAGGTTAGTAAGAGGTAGACCAACGACTCCAATGTTCTACCAGGTAAAATGTCTTTTTTTGAAATGGGGTTTTGACCAGAAACAGGTGTTACATTATTCTCCTGATGTCCATCAGACTTCATCAAGAGAAACTGTTACCTAACTTTTACAAAAGACAGGAGTTGCTGGTCTAACGTTGCCCCGACTCTCTTCTTTGTTATAATAATATACTTCTTAAAGTAGGCAGAGGTAGACAAGCAAACCCCATGTTCTGGGGGCTAAATGTCTTTAACCCCTGATGTCATAGGCGTGAAATTGTTCTCTTACTATCTATCAAACTTATTGACAAAAACAGACGACAGGAATTACTGATCTACAGTCCTGGGATTGTTTATGTGTTTGTGTTGCATGTTGAAACAACAGAGCTCTAAGTCACAGAGAAAGAAGACGGTCATTCACACATCAGATCTTAGTTTCAGATGAATCTGTTGCTGGTTTGGTCGTTGATTTGATCGGATGTGTTCGCTGTAAAGACGTTTAGGAACATCTGTGTAACAGAGAGGAAACCACGTCTCTCTTTCAGCTCATTTTTAATCTTTCTGTCCCTTTATCTCTTTGTTTTTGGTTTACCATTTCTCCCTCGGTCACACACACACTCACTCTTTCTCTATATTGCTTTCTCTCTCTCACACACACACACATGCACACACACACACACACACACACACACACACACACACACACACACAGCTCCAGGGCAGCAGTGGGTGGAGAGGAGCTGCTCTCCCAATTGAATATTTGGTCCAGCTGGCGTGTGTGTGTAAGTGTGTGTGTGTATCTGTAAGCATGTGTGTGTGTGTTTGTGTTTGTGTGTGTGTATATTTAAGAGTGTGTGTGTGTGTTTGTGTCTGTGTCTATATGTGTGTTTTAGGGCACGTGGAGCGAATAAGCGCAGGTCTTTCCGGAACCCCGGGGAGATCAGTGAGGCGAGAGGACGCTAACACACACACACACACACACACACACACACACACACACACACACACACACACACACACACACAGGCTGCTCTTTGTAAGGCGCTGAGAGATGGCGGCCAATGAAAGGCCTATTGATTGGGTCTGATGGGCGATCCAGGCCTTTGAATCCCATTACCAGCATCAACACACTATTGGTGGCAACAAGAGGGGAGAGAGAGGGGGAGAGAGGGGGAGACAGAGAGGTGAGAGAGGGAGAGAGAGGTCTGAAACTGCCTTCACACTAAACTATCTTAATCTGAAAATGCAGATTTTATGTGAAAACCTCCTCGCCGGCACGACAGGTTGTTTTTGGAGAAGACCTCCACGCCGTCGAGTTTCCTCTCTTCCTGTTCAGAGCCGACGTGTTCCAGCTGTTTTACCGACACTAAAGCGTCTTTAAGAACAAACTGCCGACAGTTTACACACAATATCAGGAAACTCAGGTCTTTCCATTTCTGAGAGTTGCCTTTTAAACGTGTACCCGACGCCAACGAAGGGTCTGTTTCAAGCATCTGCTTTCATGCTGCCTCAGGATGGTAAGGTTTAGGCACAGAGACCAAAAGGAGGTTCAGGTTTAGGCACAAAGCCCAAAAGGAGGTTCAGGTTTAGGCACAAGACCAAAAGGAGGTTCAGGTTTAGGCACAAGACCAAAAGGAGGTTCAGGTTTAGGCACAAAGACCAAAAGGAGCGGGTCAAAACAAAAACTACATTATCTTAATATTTGGTAAACGTGTCTCCTGTCAAACAGATCAGTCTGACACAGCCGCCTGTTGACATTAGTTTAATTAGCATTTAAAGAGACTAAACAAGAGGAAAGGTTTATATGTTAACGAACAAACCGGGTAATGTTTTTACTGACTGTGAATCTAAAAGTTCAGTTTTATGTGTTTCATATAATTTAGAATTTTATATTTTATTCACTGTTGGAAAAAATCTAAACAAATTAGATCCTGCATTTTTGTTAAAATCATGCAAATAAAAAATGTCTAGCTTTTTTAACTTACACAGAAATATGTAGATTTTGGATTGGCTTATTAGTTCTTGCGTGTGCCTCAGGACAGCGGGGGGTCTCCATTGTCTCTAACTGTAATTTTGGGGGTCACGGACTACAAAGTTTGGCAACCCCTGATGAATAGCAGTACAGCAGGCTAATCTTAAGACCATAGAAATAATGGACGTAGTATCTGTGACGTCACCCATCTGTTTCTCAGCCTCAAGCGGATCCTCCATGACCTGCAGGTTTTAGCACTTCTGCATTGGCCTCATATTTTTAGACCGGAGGTTGCCGCTTGGTTAAGATTAAAAAATGAATAAAATGTTAAGTCAAAAGTTAGCTTGCCATAGAGGTGCTAACAACTATTGAATATGAAGGGCTTTTTTTTTAATAAGGTGTAAAATAAAAAAATTCTATTTTTAAAAACATCTTTAAATCAAACTTAGTGTCAACAAGACTTTTCCGCTTCCCAACTGGACTCTTGTTTCCAATAACCACTTGCTCCCGATACGTTATCTCTTACTCATCTAACTTCTAATTCTCAGCAGCTAAAGAAGTGCGCTAAGGACGGCCTGATCACACACATCATAGCGAATCCATCCACTGGACAGTTTCGTCTCTGCCTGTTGACACTGTGGCAAAAACGTTTCTGTTAGCATCATTTACAAGAGGCTAAACGACATGGACAGGATTTTGTTTTGACTCCACTTTGAATTGAAATGTTCAATTTAACGTGAACTCGCCCCGCAGGTAGGCTGATCAGAATCCATGCTAGCATGGTAGCATTATGGGCTGTTCATTCTGAGGGACTCTAAACATAATCACTCTTTGATCACTTTCTGAATGTATAGTGAGCGGATGGTTATCCAGATTATGATCCTCAGGGTGAGCAGGTCCTGACTTTTTTTTTAATGTTGTCGTTTTTCTAGTGTTTCAAATTTAGATCTTTTGTTGTGAATATCTGAACTTTAAATCTGTTTGTTCCTCTGTGAAGCGCTTCAGGCTGAATGTGCGTACGAAAGGAGACACACGTTATGTTGAGTTGAGAGTTTAGATCAGGATAAAAGAAGACGGAGGAAGATGAGAGAAAACACGGAAGAGGTGGAGAAAGGAAGGAAGGTTGGAAAACAAGGATGGTGGTTAAATAAAGAGAGAATAGGGAAGAGAAAGATAAGAACAGAGGAGGAGAGTTGACAGGAAATGAGGAGATACAGTGGAGAAGGTGGAGCCAGGTGAAAGAGTAAAAGAAGAAGGGAATGGTCTTTTATTGCTTGATGTAAAAAACTGTATGTAGAAAATAAATAGTTAGAGAGCAGAAGAGAGCGAGAGAGGGGGCATGGTAATACACACACACACACACACACACACACACACACACCTCAGGGAATACAACCGTATCACGACAGTTTCTCTGGGCTCTGTCTGAATGGAGACAATTTGATCATCATTATTACAAAGACTCTTTGATCAGATCATGTCTCATCAACCTCAGCCTGTGTGTGTGTGTGTGTGTGTGTGTGTGTGTGTGTGTGTGTGTGTGTGTGTGTGTCTGTGTGTGTGTGTGCGTGCATATGCGCAGCTCAACACACGATCTCAATGTCAAACCTCAATGTCATCTCGATATCTGCGCCGCACACCTCTTAGCGCCCTGGCTAATATGCTAATGCTAGGAGCTAAATGATATTAGGTAGGCCTCTGCTGCTCGGGGCTAATATGCTAATGCTAACAGGTAATCTGATCACTCAGGCTTTGAAGCGGCTCGTCTGTCAGCCCGCTGTGTGTGTATGTTAATCAGAGCGGGGAGTTTAAGCGTTTACAGCTGCAGAGGAATCCACCAAATCCACCTGCTCCTGTCACCGTTTAACAATCAGAGGTTTCAACCGTGATCACATCGAGGGAACGTACATGTGATGGTTCGTTTATTAAGGGTGGGCTACCTTTTTAAGAGCAAATAAAACACCTGATCTGTGGTTACCTCTTTAAAACAACGTATGAACATTTTACAAAGAGCTTATTTTGGGGAGAGTAACATGAGAAGACTTAAACTCCTAAAGTTGATGATTTCTGTTTATAATCAGGTTTTAAAGAGTAGAAGAAGAAGCTTTAACTCGACCCTCAGCTCTGTCAGCGTCTGAGTCGAGTCTGCTGGTTCAGTCACTTCTCCTGACGCTGCTTTAACGGATGTGAGCCGATCCGGTTGACACTGTCCTTTTACATATTACATTTCACAGATAAACAATAAACTATCACTTTGAAAAGCAAACAATCAGCTTTATCTCTCCACAACGCCCCCAAAAAACACACTCATACATCAATATTATCCAAATAAAACACCTCTGTCTGCACGCCGCAATCATCACCGCCCCGCAAACCTCGTAAATTACTTCAAATCTCACGGCTGATTGAGTAATTTTACAGACTCGGCCGCCACTCTGCCCAACATCATTTCCAGATAAGCTGTTGAAAAAAGCTCAAAGCTAATAAACATAAAGTACATTTATCAGCGCCACAGAAAACACAGCGTGACTGTCTGCGTCTCCGGGATAGGGCCGGCTGATGTTAGGAATGAATTAGGTTGTGCAGATTAGCCGGGCTATCGGAGAGCGATCGTATTTCAGAGCCTTATTCCACGAGCGATTCAGCTCCGTTTCCTCTGTTTAATATATGGAGAGCATAGAATCGATAAGAGTAGAACAGCCAGCCATCAATCACACCATGATAAGGCATGCAGAGCATGCTTTTATGCACAGCAGACAGCAGGCGGTAATAAGAGGCTGTGTGTATGTATTTATGTGTCTGAGAGAGAGAGAGGGAAACAGACAGAGTGTGTGTGTGTGTGTGTGTGTGTGTGTGTGTGTGTGTGTGTGTGTGTGTGTGTGTGTGAGACAGAGAGCAGAGACAGGAGGAGAGTGTGTATGAGTGATTTGATTCATGTTCTATTAAAGTTGTGGACTTCAAAAATACCTTAAAAACAGGACATGGTGGGGCGCTGGTGGCCTAGCGGTCTAAGCGGCCCACGTACAGAGACTACAGCTCGTTGCAGGGGTCGCCGGTTTGATTCCAGGCCGGTCGACCATTTCCTGCATGTCTTCTCCCACTCTCTACTGCCCACATTTCCTGTCTACAGACATGACTCTGTAGTGGAAGTCACTGCATTAAACACAGACATGACTCTGTAGTGGAAGTCACTGCATTAAACACAGACATGACTCTGTAGTGGAAGTCACTGCATTAAACACAGACATGACTCTGTAGTGGAAGTCACTGCATTAAACACAGACATGACTCTGTAGTGGAAGTCACTGCATTAAACACAGACATGACTCTGTAGTGGAAGTCACTTCATTAAAAACAGACATGACTCTGTAGTGGAAGTCACTGCATTAAACACAGACATGACTCTGTAGTGGAAGTCACTGCATTAAACACAGACATGACTCTGTAGTGGAAGTCACTGCATTAAACACAGACATGACTCTGTAGTGGAAGTCACTTCATTAAACACAGACATGACTCTGTAGTGGAAGTCACTGCATTAAACACAGACGTGACTCTGTAGTGGAAGTCACTGCATTAAACACAGACATGACTCTGTAGTGGAAGTCACTGCATTAAACACAGACGTGACTCTGTAGTGGAAGTCACTGCATTATAAACAGACATGACTCTGTAGTGGAAGTCACTGCATTAAACACAGACATGACTCTGTAGTGGAAGTCACTGCATTAAACACAGACATGACTCTGTAGTGGAAGTCACTGCATTAAACACAGACATGACTCTGTAGTGGAAGTCACTGCATTAAACACAGACATGACTCTGTAGTGGAAGTCACTGCATTAAACACAGACATGACTCTGTAGTGGAAGTCACTGCATTAAAAACAGACATGACTCTGTAGTGGAAGTCACTGCATTAAACACAGACTTGACTCTGTAGTGGAAGTCACTGCATTAAACACAGACATGACTCTGTAGTGGAAGTCACTGCATTAAACACAGATATGACTCTGTAGTGGAAGTCACTGCATTAAACACAGACTTGACTCTGTAGTGGAAGTCACTGCATTAAACACAGACATGACTCTGTATTGGAAGTCACTGCATTAAACACAGACATGACTCTGTAGTGGAAGTCACTGCATTAAACACAGACATGACTCTGTAGTGGAAGTCACCGCATTAAACACAGACATGACTCTGTAGTGGAAGTCACCGCATTAAACACAGACATGACTCTGTAGTGGAAGTCACTGCATTAAACACAGACATGACTCTGTAGTGGAAGTCACCGCATTAAACACAGACTTGACTCTGTAGTGGAAGTCACTGCATTAAACACAGACATGACTCTGTAGTGGAAGTCACTGCATTAAACACATACATGACTCTGTAGTGGAAGTCACTGCATTATAAACAGACATGACTCTGTAGTGGAAGTCACTGCATTAAACACAGACATGACTCTGTATTGGAAGTCACTGCATTAAACACAGACATGACTCTGTAGTGGAAGTCACTGCATTAAACACAGACATGACTCTGTAGTGGAAGTCACCGCATTAAACACAGACATGACTCTGTAGTGGAAGTCACCGCATTAAACACAGACATGACTCTGTAGTGGAAGTCACCGCATTAAACACAGACATGACTCTGTAGTGGAAGTCACTGCATTAAACACAGACATGACTCTGTAGTGGAAGTCACCGCATTAAACACAGACATGACTCTGTAGTGGAAGTCACTGCATTAAACACAGACATGACTCTGTAGTGGAAGTCACCGCATGAGCTCAAACCTGTTAAAAATGAACAACGTAAAGAGGAACCAAATATAAAAAAGCAACTACGGAGAACTTTCTTTTTTTTTTTTTAAAGTTATGTTTTTGGCCTTTTTGCCTTTATTAGATAGTACAGCTAAAGAGAGACAGGAAATGTGGGGAGTAGAGAGTGGGGGAAGACATGCAGGAAATGGTCGACTGGCCGGGAATCGAACCGGCGACCCCTGCGACGAGGACTGTAGCCTCTGTACATGGGGTGCTTAGACCGCTAGGCCACCAGCAACCCCGAGAACTTTCAAATAAAGATCTAAATTCTGCCCCCAAAACTTTGTCCCTCCCCGCTGACTGAATCAGAGTGTGTGTGTGTGTGTGTGTGTGTGTGTGTGTGTGTGTGTGTGTGTGTGTGTGTGTGTGTGTGTGTGTGTGTGTGTGTGTGTGTGTGTGTGTGTGTGTGTAAGTGTAAGTGTACGTGTTTGAGGTACCTATCCGTCTCCTGTGTGTGTATCCAGCTCCATAAATATTGGTGGTGTGGAGGTCTGACCTTGTCATGTGTTGACTGATGCCGTCGCCTGTCCATCCCTCACTGCTGCGGTGGACTGTCTGTCTCCGTCCACAGAAGCTGAAGCTGAAGCTGGCTGTGGGGGAGGGGAGGGAGGGAGGGAGGGAGGGACGACTCTTAAACAACAGAATATCAATAATTGAAGAGTCAGAGGAAATTAGCGAGGAGTATAGTTTTAATATTTTAAATCGCAGACAGGACAACTTGCTGTTGTCTTCTTCATACTGAGAGTGTCCTCATGTATCGGAAACTCTAAAGACTTTACTAAAGCATTACCATCTGAAAACAGACGAGCTAGCATCATGTAACACAGCAAAATAAGTGTCACCCAGTGCACCATGGGTAATGCATTTTAGATTCTATTATGAATCACCATTACCCCTTTTCAACCGAGGCAGTTTCAGGGCCGGTTCGGAGCTGGCAATCATTTCAGAACCGTTTTTTCGTGTTTCAACTGCGAGGGAAAACGAGGGGCAGGGGGCGAGGGGCAGGGGACGAGGGGCGGGGATGGGGGGCGAGGGGCAGGGGGCGAGGGGCAGGGGGCGAGGGACAGGGGACGAGGGGCAGGGGGCGAGGGGCAGGGGGTGGGGATGGGGGGCGAGGGGCAGGGGGCGGGGATGGGGGCGAGGGACAGGGGGCGAGGGGCAGGGGGCGAGGGGCAGGGGGCGAGGGGCAGGGGGAGAGGGGCAGGGGGCGGGAGACAAGCTGCCATTGTCCTCCATCGTTGTTGTTGTGAGGGAAAGTTCACGCTAGCTCTGCTGGGAAAAGCGGTCACCTAAATCTTGAGCGGTGGAAAATCAAACGTTTCCCATGTTGGTTGGTGAGTTCTGAGCTCTGTACCAGCCCGGAAAAACAACCCGGTTCACATTGGTCTAAAAGAGGTCTCAGAGAAACTGTGACAGGGAGAGGACAGTAAAGGGTTCTGGCTGCTCGTAAGAAGTCCCAGTTCACCAAGTGGTTAAAAGTAGAAGTGTCGGAGGGTAACAGCCCACTTCAAGGACCAAGGTGACCACAGTGTGTCCGATTATCGAAGGTCTAACGTCCAACGTCTTCTGAAGACATTTCTAAAAGAGCGTCTCCTTTTAAACGTTTGTTAAACTGAATCTCTCAAGACGATAACGTCGTGAAATTCAATTTAAGAGATCGTAAACTGACGTCTCCTTCGCTCCACGGCTCGGGGTCAGATTTGGCGACTTGTGTTCACGTCTTCTTAGAAACGTTCTAGAATCCTCTTTGATTCCATCGATCCTTTGATCTCTACGAAGATCAGCTGATTAGAATACAGCGCTGACACACACACACACACATACACACACACACACACACACACGCACGCACGCAGAGTACTCTCTGGAACCTGCTGTAAATGTGTGTGTGTGTGTTTGTAACATTTCCCACAGCTGCACAGCAGGATGTCAGAAGTGGTTAAGTGTTGAGGACTGAGCACCTTGAGGCTTACACACACACACACAGACCACAGACACATACACACACTCTCCCTCACACACACACTCCCCCTCTCACACACACACACACACACACACACACACACACACACACACACACACACACAGAAAAGGCTGTAGTAGTGTTCATAGATCTGACTGTAGTGTTTTTCCAACACCGCCTCAGGCTGCTCTGAGCCTCCATCCGTCCATCCATCCATCTCTTTGTTTATGATCCATTCATCCATCTGTCTCTTTCCCTCCTTCTCTTCGTACAGCAGTCCTCTGTTCCTCTCCTCTGTTCCTCTCCTCTGTTCCTCTCCTCTGTTCCTCTCCTCTGTTTACATTACATAAAGTATGTTTATTTCTTTATGTTGTCCTGCGTCCTCTCTGTGGACGGCTCTCAGGCAGGAAGCTGTTTTCAGAGTCGATCAGCTTCAGTTTGGAGTTCATGTTTCTCACTTTGTTTATTCCTCTTCTTTAACATTGATGCTGCCGTACCCATCGTGTAATATTCACTAGATATCTAAGATGGTGAACTAAGAAGAGTTGGACATATAGGGGCCGTCATAACATCAGTTTTTCACCAAAACCGTATTATCGCAGGATTTATGGAGAACGTATTTTTAAAATCAAGGAGAGGCAAGACAAGGAGGTCACTTCATAAACTAATAAACTTTACTTCCTGGTCATCATGTTCACTACAGATAACATTAGTTTGTATGAAGTGTTGCTATATAAATAAAGATTGCTGTCAAACACTTAAAACACACTAACTAATGCTGTGTCTTACCTCTTATATATTACATTGCAGTCATTACCGCCTGTTTACGGCTGCAGGCTCATTTTTTCTTCTTTTTTTTAACGTTTTTAACGTTACATATATAAATAAGTATTTTTCTCTCATTATTTTCTCATTATTTGTAATATTTCATGTATTCATTTATTTTGTTGTTATATTTATATTTATATATTTCTAATTGAAGTTTAATTATTTTGTTTCATTTTTACAAATTTGTTGAAAACACAAATATTTCTGAATATTGAGCCTGTGTTATAAAGTTTGAGTTTCGCTCTTAAGATTGAATCTTGAGGGGTGCTGGTGGCCTAGCGGTCTAAGCGCCCCACTTATGAAGGCTATAGTCCTGGTCGCAGAGGTCGCCGGCTCTACTCCCAGCCGGTCAACCCTTCACTGCATGTCTTCCCCAGCTCTCTACTCCCCACATGTCCTGTCTCTCTTCGGCTGCCCTGTCAGTAAATGCCAAAAACCCAAAACATTTAACTTAAAAAAAAAAGTAAATGTCTCAAATTTATAAAAACAAACAAAAAAGAAATGTTGAGAAACTGAAGAAGATCTTCTTCGTGTGTTTCAGAGTTTCAAGCTGAACGTGGACGGTCACGGTGCTCTGAAGGAGAGCGTCATGGAGGAAGGCAGAGCTCTCCTCTCCGCCATCCCCTCCCACCAATCAGGTACCTTCTCACACACACACATACACACACACACACACACACACACACACACACACTCACACTCACACTCACACACACACACACACACTCACACACACACACTCGCAATAAGAGAATTCACACTCAGGTAGCCATAACCGGGCTCTGACTCTGTTCCATTCATTATTAATATTTGGATTAACAGAGTGACCTTCAGAGAGGAGAGCTCATATGAATGTAGCCCAAAGAGAGACGGAGAGAGATAAAGACAAAGAAGGAGAGATGGAGACGTAGAGATAGAGAGAGGCCAGCGGGCAGAGAGAGGCGAGAGGAGGGAGAGAAACATTCAATATAGTTTTAGAGAGAGAGAGAGAGAGAGAGAGAGAGAGAGAGAGAGAGAGAGAGAGAGAGAGAGAGAGAGATAGGAGTAAGAGTGAGAGAGAGAGAGTGAGTGAGAGAGAGAGAGAGAGAGAGGAGAGGCGGAGAGAGGGAGAATATCTAATAATAGATATTAAGATGACTTCTGGAGGTTTGTTTTTCTGAAGCTTCAAAAAATAAAAGCAGGTAAAACTTTAAAACCAGTTTTTAGCATAGACCGTATAAAACATGGACTTAGTCTTTTAAAGATCGTCTTCTTTGAATGGGTGTGTATGTAGCTTTGGATACTTCTGCAGCCAGCCTCTAGTTGACACTCGAGGAACTGCAGTTTTAAACACTTCCACATTGGCTTCATGTTTTAGGACCCGAGGTTGCCTCTTGGTTTTCATCCAGTCCTGGTCCTGGCTCAGTTTTTAGTCTTCTAAACGACAGCAAACAAGTTTGTGTGAAATCAGTTAGAGAATTCGATTCAAGCCATGCCTCTCTCTCTCTCTCTCTCTCTCTCTCTCTCTCTCTCTCTCTCTCTCTCTCCCTCCAGGTCTGAAGGAAATCCTCCATATGGTCTCCAGCCAATGGGATCAGCTCCAGCGGCAGATCCGGCGCCAACATGGCTGGATGCTCCGTGCCCTCCGCTGCATCCAGGCCCGCCTCCTCTATTCTAGCCAATCATACGAGGCCTTCCACCCCATGGGAGACCCGGCGGCCAATCGGCAGGCCCCGTGCCCGGCTGACGCCCTCCAGGTAGAGAACTAATGCTGGTTTTATCCGTACTTTGCTTTGAATCTTTCGGATCATCTGCCTTTTGTTTGTTTGGTTTATTTCCTTCCATTTCCTCTCCGATGATCCCTTTCTATCCCTCTCTCTCTCTTTCTATCTCACACACACACACACACACACACACACACACACACACACACACACACACACACACACACACACACGCACACTCGCTGACACTTTGTAAACTTCTTTGTGATGTTTGTATTGGGTGCCAATTAGCATCCTGATTGGTTTCTCAGTTCTAATTGGCTGCTGGTTAATTGGCTGGACTTGGTTAATTAGATGTAATCTCCCTTTCTGTCCCTCTGTTTGCAAATGTGCTGTCAGTCACATCTCATCACTGCTGTGTGTGTGTGTGTGTGTGTGTGTGTGTGTGTGTGTGTGTGTGTGTGTGTGTGTGTGTGTGTGTGTGTGTGTGTGTGACTCTCTGCTTCTCAACACACTCAGACAAAATGATGAAGTGTCTTTCTATCCAACAGTTTCAAACACTTCTTCACACTTTCTTTTTCTTTGTCCCAGTTTCATAAACATGATATCTATCGGCCAGATTCCACCAGATCCGTGTCCGGTCTGTCTCCGACCCGTCTCAGCTCCAGATCTGATCGGTTTCTATTCTAGTCAATGTGTTATCTTCCACTGGATCCGCTCTGTTGTGTTCCGGTGCTCATTTCCTTTCTTTTCCTTCCATTAGCGCTCATTTCCTTTCCTCAGCTTTGTTTTCCTTTCCTTTCCTTCCCTTAGTGCTCACTTCCTTTCCTCAGCTTTCTTTTCCTTGGAGATCCTCGAGTTCCTTTCAAACTTAAGGTTCCTAGTAAATGTTCCTTGAAAGCAACATTTATAAAATGTTTAAATACAAAGTTCTCACAGTCCTATATCGTCCTCAGCGGCCTGTTATTCCTTCAGCTTACATAAACACCTCTGAGCTAGTCTTAAATTCATGTTAGTCAGAGTACAGAGACCTGACAGAGTCCGGCCGTGCAGCGATCAGACCTGGATCGTTCAGGGATCAGGTTAGACTTGATAAATGCGTCCCTCTCTTCTCCCTCCTTCACGTATCTATCTGGTTATTTCACTTTCCTTCTTCCCGTCCTCACAGATTGACGTCTTTCTCTGCTCCTCTGTTTTCCTCAGTTTTATTCCTCTTCCTCTTCTGCTCTGTCGTTCCCCTCCTCCTCCTCCTCCTCCTCTTGCAGACCTGACTCTGGTTGTTTTCACATTGTTTAGTTGCAATTAGAGCTGCAGCAGCCTGATCACTGTGATCAGTCAACAGTGACAGCCATTAGCAGCTTCCACCTCTGTGTGTGTGTGTGTGTGCAGTGAGAGTGTATTTTTGTTAATGTGTTTCCTTCGTGTGTGTGTGTGTGTGTGTGTGTGTGTGTGTGTGTGTGTGTGTGTGTGTGTGTGTGTGTGTGTGTGTGTGTGTGTCCATTAGCTGCTTGGCCGCAGCACATTAACAGTCCGTTCATTATCTGTGCGGATCTCCCTCCGCACTTAAAGCTTTGATCCGTGAAACCTCCAAACAACAAGCTGAGGTGTGAACCTGCTGAATTATTTCTCTGATGCTGCTCAAACTTCTCTGATATTTTAAATTATTCACATCATGTTTGTTCTGGGCAGCCGAACAATGAACCTAAACCAACAGTGAAGTGCAAAACCTGCAAGTTCCTCCATCTGAGGGAGATAACAGCCAAAATGGCTCCCAGAGTTTTCAGAGGGAACCGGAGCAGAGCGTCTGTTTCAGTCCAGGCTGGGTCCAGGTTTTCAGTCCAATTCAGATCATGGAGCTGAAGTCATCTCACACGAGCCGGTCCAAACCAGAGAGGGGTTTACAAACCAGGTCCAGTCTTCAGTTACAAGAGTGAAGAACAAGAAGTCTATAACAAGTGATGTCTGTGTTTAATGCAGTGACTTCCACTACAGAGTCATGTCTGTGTTTAATGCAGTGACTTCCACTACAGAGTCATGTCTGTTTTTAATGCAGTGACTTCCACTACAGAGTCATGTCTGTGTTTAATGCAGTGACTTCCACTACAGAGTCATGTCTGTTTTTAATGCAGTGACTTCCGCTACAGAGTCATGTCTGTTTTTAATGCAGTGACTTCCACTACAGAGTCATGTTTGTTTATAATGCAGTGACTTCCACTACAGAGTCATGTCTGTGTTTAATGCAGTGACTTCCGCTACAGAGTCATGTCTGTTTTTAATGCAGTGACTTCCACTACAGAGTCATGTCTGTGTTTAATGCAGTGACTTCCACTACAGAGTCATGTCTGTTTATAATGCGGTGACTTCCACTACAGAGTCATGTCTGTTTTTTATGCAGTGACTTCCACTACAGAGTCATGTCTGTTTTTAATGCAGTGACTTCCACTACAGAGTCATGTCTGTTTTTAATGCAGTGACTTCCGCTACAGAGTCATGTCTGTTTTTAATGCAGTGACTTCCACTACAGAGTCATGTTTGTTTATAATGCAGTGACTTCCACTACAGAGTCATGTCTGTGTTTAATGCAGTGACTTCCGCTACAGAGTCATGTCTGTTTTTAATGCAGTGACTTCCACTACAGAGTCATGTCTGTTTATAATGCAGTGACTTCCACTACAGAGTCATGTCTGTGTTTAATGCAGTGACTTCCACTACAGAGTCATGTCTGTTTTTAATGCAGTGACTTCCACTACAGAGTCATGTCTGTTTATAATGCAGTGACTTCCACTACAGAGTCATGTCTGTGTTTAATGCAGTGACTTCCACTACAGAGTCATGTCTGTGTTTAATGCAGTGACTTCCACTACAGAGTCATGTCTGTGTTTAATGCAGTGACTTCCACTACAGAGTCATGTCTGTTTTTAATGCAGTGACTTCCACTACAGAGTCATGTCTGTTTATAATGCAGTGACTTCCACTACAGAGTCATGTCTGTGTTTAATGCAGTGACTTCCACTACAGAGTCATGTCTGTGTTTAATGCAGTGACTTCCACTACAGAGTCATGTCTGTTTATAATGCAGTGACTTCCACTACAGAGTCATGTCTGTTTTGAATGCAGTGACTTCCACTACAGAGTCATGTCTGTGTTTAATGCAGTGACTTCCACTACAGACTCATGTCTGTTTTTAATGCAGTGACTTCCACTACAGAGTCATGTCTGTTTATAATGCAGTGACTTCCACTACAGAGTCATGTCTTTGTTTAATGCAGTGACTTCCACTACAGAGTCATGTCTGTTTATAATGCAGTGACTTCCACTACAGAGTCATGTCTGTGTTTAATGCAGTGACTTCCACTACAGAGTCATGTCTGTTTTTAATGCAGTGACTTCCACTACAGAGTCATGTCTGTGTTTAATGCAGTGACTTCCACTACAGAGTCATGTCTGTTTATAATGCAGTGACTTCCACTACAGAGTCATGTCTTTGTTTAATGCAGTGACTTCCACTACAGAGTCATGTCTGTTTATAATGCAGTGACTTCCACTACAGAGTCATGTCTTTGTTTAATGCAGTGACTTCCACTACAGAGTCATGTCTGTTTATAATGCAGTGACTTCCACTACAGAGTCATGTCTGTGTATAATGCAGTGACTTCCACTACAGAGTCATGTCTGTTTTTAATGCAGTGACTTCCACTACAGAGTCATGTCTGTGTTTAATGCAGTGACTTCCACTACAGAGTCATGTCTGTGTTTAATGCAGTGACTTCCACTACAGAGTCATGTCTGTTTATAATGCAGTGACTTCCACTACAGAGTCATGTCTGTTTTGAATGCAGTGACTTCCACTACAGAGTCATGTCTGTGTTTAATGCAGTGACTTCCACTACAGACTCATGTCTGTTTTTAATGCAGTGACTTCCACTACAGAGTCATGTCTGTTTATAATGCAGTGACTTCCACTACAGAGTCATGTCTTTGTTTAATGCAGTGACTTCCACTACAGAGTCATGTCTGTTTATAATGCAGTGACTTCCACTACAGAGTCATGTCTGTGTTTAATGCAGTGACTTCCACTACAGACTCATGTCTGTGTTTAATGCAGTGACTTCCACTACAGAGTCATGTCTGTTTATAATGCAGTGACTTCCACTACAGAGTCATGTCTTTGTTTAATGCAGTGACTTCCACTACAGAGTCATGTCTGTTTATAATGCAGTGACTTCCACTACAGAGTCATGTCTGTGTATAATGCAGTGACTTCCACTACAGAGTCATGTCTGTTTTTAATGCAGTGACTTCCACTACAGAGTCATGTCTGTGTTTAATGCAGTGACTTCCACTACAGAGTCATGTCTGTGTTTAATGCAGTGACTTCCACTACAGAGTCATGTCTGTTTTTAATGCAGTGACTTCCACTACAGAGTCATGTCTGTTTTTAATGCAGTGACTTCCACTACAGAGTCATGTCTGTTTATAATGCAGTGACTTCCACTACAGAGTCATGTCTGTTTTTAATGCAGTGACTTCCACTACAGAGTCATGTCTGTTTATAATGCAGTGACTTCCACTACAGAGTCATGTCTGTTTATAATGCAGTGACTTCCACTACAGAGTCATGTCTGTGTTTAATGCAGTGACTTCCACTACAGAGTCATGTCTGGATGCTGCTGCAGAGGAAGTCAGTAATAATCTGTGCAGTTAAAATCCCTGATTGTGGCTTTACTGTGTGTTCATTATCTGCTGGTGCTCTTTAATGACAATCAGATGCATGGCCTAATTACGCCGCCACAGACACTGAGGGGGCGGCGGGCTGCAAGGTCAACCACGGTCATCTTGTTTATGTGTGTGTGTGTGTGTGTGTGTGTGTGTGTGTGTGTGTGTGTGTGTGTGTGTGTGTGTGTGTGTGTGTGTGTGTGTGTTTGTTTATTGGCATCGGTAAAAAAAAAGATGATACAAGAATGACCAAGGGTGGAGAGTAAGCAAACACACTGCAGTTCATCTGTGTGTGTGTGTTTTCAGGTATTTGCATCTACATGTGTGTGCACGTGTGTGTGCATGTGTGTGTGTGTTTAAATGAACGTAACCTTGACTAAAGGGCAAAATAAAGGGCAAATTGGAATAAATTTATCAAATTATAAGACCTCGTACAATATTTATAAGCAGCAGATCCTCTATTCATTACAAAAGATTAAATACCAACTTGTATCAATAATTCATCCTCTTAATCTTCATTTTTACTGCAATTAAGAGAACAGGCGAATGACATATTTCACACCCGGCTCCAGTTAGTTAGCACGCAATTTACTGAGAGAGAGAGAAAGAGAGGAACTCTGCAGGCTGCCGATCTCTGCTGAACATATGTGTGGAAACATTAGACATGGAAACATTTCCCTTATGCAGAGACAGGAAGTTAATGTTTTAAAGACAACACTTAAGATTTAAAACACAGATATATATCAAGCTGCATAAAGGAAATACTTTATTATTCTGAATTATTATCAGAGGAACTTTACCCCTGAACTACGTGCGTTTCGACCGGTGGACCCAGGGTCTAAATTTAGTTCAGGGGTAGATAATCTCCCCCCTAAAAAGGCCCTGCTAGGGGGTAGTACTTTTCAAAGGTCCCTGGACTTTCAGGGGGGCGGGGCCTGCGATGCTGAGCGTGTCTGATTGGTAGATTAACCTCAGTGTTTTTAGTTTAGTTTTTATTATGATTTCAAAATATCCTCATCAGATATTTAATGATGGTCTAAAGACGTTTATGAGGGATGCATCCGGCTGAGAGTCTCCAGTTAACAGGGTCGCCGTTTAAACCAAAACACCGGCCGATCTCTGCGATCACGGCTTTTTGAGTTCAAAAGGATTTTAAAGCCGTGTTGAAACGTCTTTGCTACTCGCGCTTATCTCCTCTCACGTGTTGATTCAGTGAATCCATCTGTGATGAAATATAGCACCATCTAAAACAGACCAGCTGAGTCTCTTCATGCTAACAGGCTAACTGTTGTGTTGATCAGAATGATACCTGCCTGTCCGTCTGCTTCTATGGTGTCATCTGTGATGAATGGCATTCCTCTTTGTTTTACTTTTATGTAATCAATGGGCTCTATCTATCTATCTATCTATCTATCTATCTATCTATCTATCTATCTATCTATCTATCTATCTATCTATCTATCTATCTATCTATCTATCTATTTAAACCCTCATAGATCTTTACATTCACAACATCCCTCACTGCTTTCATTCCTCCTCCATCTCTCCCTCCATCTTCACGCTCTTTCCCCTCCGTCCCTCCCCCGAACCCGTCTCTCTCTCCATCCATCCGTCCGTCACTCTGTCCGTTCGTCTGGAGAGGGGCGATTCATGTAAATGTCAGGAAATATCAGAGCTGAGGTGGTGGGATTAGGCTGCGAGGAGAAGATACACTGATACCAGCAAATATAACGCTCTGACAAGACGGCCAGCACCGGGGATTAGGACACACACACACACACACATGAACACACACACACATGAACACACACACAAACACACACACTGAGGGTGGCGGTGTGTGTGTGTCTTATGAGAGTATTGTGTTATGTGACTTTTGTAGTGTGTCGCTGCATTTTAAAGATTTGTTGTGCTTGTGTGAAGATTTTCAAGTGACGTCTGTAGAGTTGTTTTGCATATTGAAGATAAAGGTAAAGGTTGAGGGTTTGTCTGTGTGTTTGTGTGTGTGTGTGTGTGTGTGTGTGTGTGTGTGTGTGTGGGTGTGTGTGTGTGGGTGTGTGTGTGTGTGTGTGTATGTCGGCCGGGTGAGTGAACGCAGAAAGAGAGAGCGTGCAGGAGAGGTAGAAAGGTGTTTAATACGAGTGTGAAAGCAGTGTAATATTTAACAGCTTAGTGGGATTTGTCTGTCACATTACAGGGGATTGGACTGAGTCTGGAACACACACACTCACACACACACACACACACACACACACACACACACACACACACACACACACTCTCACACACACACACACACACACACACACACACACACACACACACTGAGGAGATGAATGTGCCCAGTGGCAGCAGCTGAATCTGAATCTTTCTCCAGTCAGGTGTTTGCTGTTGTTTAAAAAACATAGATATCATCGATTCCTCTCCACACCTCTGACTCATGTTGTGTTTGTTTTTGGGGGAGGGGCTTATGAATTTGGGGGAGGGGCTTATGCTTTATTTTCATTTGTATTTTATTTAGTCACTTAAGGTTTTATGAAATTAAACATTACAAAATTTGAAATATTGACAATTTGCAATATTTTTTTTAATAGCCTGGCAAAAACAAGGCGAGAAATATTAAACTGTGGAATTTTAAATTTATATTTTTTGGCCCTTTTGCCTTTATTGTATAGGACAGCTGAAGAGAGACAGGAAATGTGGGGAGTAGAGAGCGGGGGAAGACATGCAGGAAATGGTCAACCGGCTGGGAATCGAACCGGCGACCCCTGCAACGAGGACTGTAGCCTCTGTATGTGGGGCGCTTAGACTGCTAGGGCACCAGCACCGCAACTGTTGAATTTTAAACCTCAGCCCTGTGTTGAATATTTAAGGTCAGAATGACTAGTGGATGCAAAAATTGTTGAATTGGTAAAGTTGATTGTCGGCTGATGACGGCTGTAATCCTTACACTTAAATCCTTCCGATCAAAGGTCCTTCTCCTACAGTTCTTGGTTCTGTCCCTGACAGGCTCAGGTTGTTATTCCAAGTTTGAAGTCTGAAGCGCTGTTTTAAAGGCGATCGTCGGCGGGTGCCACACTGAAAATGCCGAACTTGGGGCGCTTGTGGTCTAGGGGTCTAAGCATCCCACATACAGAGGCTACAGTCCTCATCGCAGGGGTCGCCTCCTAGCCGGTCGACCATTTCCTGCATGTCTTCCACCGCTCTCTACTCCCCATATTTCCTGTCTCTCTTCAGCTGTCCTATAAAATAAAGGCAAAAAGGCCAAAAATATAACTTTAAAAAAAAAAGAAAATGCCAAACTCAACCTTACTTCGTCTAAGCTAGTGTGAGGTAAAGAGGCGGGCCTTAGCCTTTTTGCCAACAGCTACAGTGTTTCCGCCCTTCAATCAAGTCAGCCACGCCCTTATTTGGGCATAACTTTAAACTTGAACATCCTCAATATTAACAAGTTATTATAAATTCACCCTGCACAGTCTGTGTCCATAGAGAAATTATCTATTCAGACCTAAACTGCTGTAAACATGTTTATTTCTGCTGTAAAGATCGGCTGTTTGAATGGGTGTGTATGTGGTTTCCTGTGTTTCTGCAGCCAGCCTCAAGTGGACGCTCCAGGAACTGCAGTTTTTGGCACTTCTGCTCCATATTTTAAGACCGGAGGTTGCCTCCTCTTCCAAGTAGAAACCCTTTGAAGATGCCTTTGAGAACACAGGAGTTGCTGATCCTCCCTTGTTGGTGTTTTAAATTTTAAAAGTGTTTCTTAGAGGAAACTACGTCACTTCCTGTAACCGAGTGAAGACATGAAAAGGATGATGTTTAGCGAGTGGGTCTCGCTCACCTTGGAGGGGTTCTATTTGGCATTAACACCCGCTCACTATACATTATCTCACTTATTACTCATGTCACGACTCGAGACATAATCTATAAAACATTTATTTATTTTGATTTTTCAAGCTGTCCTCTTCTATCTTATTTTGAAAAACAAGATGGCGTTAAAACAACATTTTTATCTTGTTTAATTTTTCACATTTTCCTGAAACGGACAATCTCACACACAGTTATAATCCACCCTCTCTGTATATTTTAAACATATGATTTTCTTTTTTTCGAGCAGTCTGGAGCGTACCATTCCCCCCGGGGAGGGGGGGGGGGGAGTGTGAGGAGGAGGTGGGGGCGTGTCATTCAGGGCGAGGTGGCAGAGAGGTGATGGGTCGAGATTAGACCATGTTCCTTTGGACACGGGGGACTCAAATCCTGTTAGAGAGCTGAACCAAACAGCCCTGAGCACGCTTACACACACACACACACACACACACACACACACACACACACACACACACACACACACACACACACACACAAACACACACACACACACACACACACACACACACACACACACAGGTATCTACAGTTCTGACACGTAAAGAACACATGTTGTGTTTTTTTCTGTTTCTGGATATTTCCAGTCGGCCATCTTTATTTGTGTCGTCGTTAAAGAGATATTTCTCAGGTAAGCTGTGACCTCTCAGGTGGCATCAAACAGTCAGAGCTGAATTAAATAATGCTCAGTGTGTGTGTGTGTGTGTGTGTGTGTGTGTGTGTGTGTGTGTGTGTGTGTGCGTGTGTGTGTGTGTGTGTGTGTCTTATCGGTGTAGCTGGTGGAGACAGCTTGTTGGCCTCGGGCCTCTATTTCACCCACAGACCACACAGAGAAGGAGGGGGGAGTCGTAGAGGAGGAGGAGGAGGGAGGGAGGGAGGAGAAAAGGTGGAGGTGGGGAAGAGAGGAGGAAACAAGGTGAAGAAAGAAGGAAGAAAGATGGAGAACAGGTTGCATTCCTGAACAAAGAAGGAGGGGGAAGAGAGCGCAACGAGAACTTTGAAGGTCGTTTCTTAAAGTGTGCACTGTGTCTTTAAGAGACGTCAAAACATCAAACCAACACTCAGTATTTAAGTCATCCGTTATTCAAATTATACAACTATCTTTAATCATTGTCGGTCTGGCCCCCCTGCTCTCTCAGAGCAGGACCTCTGGACAGCTGGAGTCATGTGACCGAGGTTTCCCCTTCTGTAATCCCTGAATCAAGGATCCTCCTCCTCCTCCTCTCCTCCTCCATGTTGTCTTTCTGGTCCTCTGAAAACCTCTGACCTGTTGACTCCAGGCCTGGCTCCGCTCATCATGACTTTGGTTTGTTGTTGTAGTTAAGTGAAATACGATCTGGTGATAACACAGAGTCTTTTATTCTGAAAATTAACCGGATGTTTTCATTTTGTTTTGGTGAAACCTGACTTCCTGTCCCGCTCCATCTGCTCTGTTGAGATTGATGCGTCGTGCAGGGAAGGAAAGATGAGCAAAGGAAATGAGCGCTAAGGAAAGGAAAAGGAAAGCTTAGGAAAGGAAAAGAACTCCAAGGGAAGGAGAGGAAAAAGAAGCTAAGGAATGGAAAGCTGAGGAAAGGAAATGATCGCTAAGGAATGGAAAGCTGAGGAAAGGAAATGATCGCTAAGGAAAGGAAATGGTCGCTAAGGGAAGGAAAGGAGAGGAAATGAGCGCTAAGGAAAGGAAAGGAAATGATAGCTAAGGAAAGGAAAGAAAAATAAATAAGCGCTAAGGAAAGGAAAGCCAAGGAAAAGAAAGCTGAGGAAAGGAAATGAGCGCTAAGGGAAGGAAAGTAAATGAGCACCGGAACACAACGGAGTGGATCCAGTGGAAGTTAACACATTGACTAGAATAGAAACAGATCAGATCTGGAGCTGAGACGGATCAGAGACGGATCAGAGACGGATCAGAGACGGATCAGAGACGGATCAGAGATGGATCAGAGACAGACGTTAGAATCACGCTAACCTTTCTGCCCAATGTGGCGTCTCTGTCTGAGGAACCCAGAAAGGGAACAGTTCTTTCGGTGGTTCTGACACAGATCAGATCCGGTGCTGTGAATCACCGACTTACTTCCTGGAGTGAGTTTGCTAAAAGCTCTATGTTCAACACACAATAAGTTTGAGTTTTAAGTGAGTTCAACTTCTAACATCAGCATCTTCTCATCAGCGTATTTGGATCTGAAACACTGAGAGTTCAAACAGAGAGTGGAACAGGAACAAGGGCAGGATATCAGAGACAGAGAAGGGGATGAGAAGGTGAAAGGATGGAGCTGAGAGAAAGAACAGAGGAGCACAGGGAGGAGGAGTGAGTTAGAGTGTGATAGAGATCCGGGCCGGTGGACTCGGAGCGTGGAGATTGAAGCATCGTGAACATGCAGAGCGGCTCTTCTCCCCCTCTGAGTGATTTAAATATTGACCTCAGGTTATTACCAGCTTTTTAAATCAAATTACCGAGTGTTGGACTCCTGCCTGATACCTGATAGAGCCAATCAGACGGCTCGTCCCGCTCCCGGAGCTCCACCACACAGCACTTTACATAAATTAAGATTAAAGTTGGGAAGTTTGGGGAGTAAGTTTAACCACGCAGCGACACTCTATCAAGATAATTTGTGCTAAAAAACTCTCAGTGTTGGTGTTAATCCCCGGTTTAAGATCTGCAAAGCTGCATTTCCAGGTCGTTTAGGAGCGATAGCGTCAGTGTTTGCAGCTGGAGGGTCTTTATGCTACACAGCAGCAGCAGAAGTTTCACACCAACACTGAACGTTCAAGCTTTCACAAATCAGGAGATGAAAGTTTGAAGGATCA
Organism: Notolabrus celidotus; assembly: GCF_009762535.1. NCBI lineage: Eukaryota > Metazoa > Chordata > Actinopteri > Labriformes > Labridae > Notolabrus > Notolabrus celidotus. The sequence goes on along the minus strand of NW_023260018.1, from coordinate 122,865 downwards.
GAAATATATGCATAAAGTTTGAAGATGTTTAACATCCTGAACTCTGATTTTCATATAAGAGGCTCCATAAGAGCCCTGAAGTTAGAGGAGGAAAAACTGAGCTGGTTCTAAATGTCTCATTTCAGATGACATCAATGCAACATGCTAACTGTAGACGCTTCTCTTGTTGCTGGGAAAAAGAAATATCATCTTACAGCTTCTCATTTTTCACTCTCTATCAGGTCTGTTAAAATCCTTTATTCAGTCAACTTTTAAAGGTTTCATGAATACGAAGAGGATTACAACATTTCCTTTTGTTCACAACAAAGTTAAGAGTAATATTCAAACAGAGTAAATGTGTGTGCTCACACAGAAACACACTATAATTAGATATTCACATGGACCTGTGTCAACCTACCAACACCCATTTTAAAATTTAACAAAAACAAAAATAATTCACAAAATAATATTTCTCAAAACTCTAAAATATTTAACAAGACGAAAAAAAATACTTCTTCAGAAGCAAAAATATTTCGGAAGTCGCAAAAGCATTCTTTTTTGTCTCATGAAATATTTTGGCCTTTTGTAAAATGTTTTTTTGGTGTTGATGAAATGTTGTTTTCCTGACCTTCACGGTCACTTTAAATCGTAGTTTATTGTCATCAGAGATTTACTGACCGTCCTTATTATTCTATTTCAGGATTTCTACAGGACCTAAAATGTTAAATCAGAGCCAACCACCGCAAACGTTTAATATTTACAGGTTTGATGGAAGTGTGGAAGTTTCATTTGGATTACATGTTTTTAATGAAGGTCTGATATTAAAGAGGAGGGAAACGATGATGTTGAGGGGTTTTAGATATAAACTGAAGACATGTCACTCCAGATAACTTACGTTTTTTTTTCAAATTTAAAGCAATACAAAGTTTTTCCAACATTGTCCTGTGACGCTGTGTGAACTAACAGGGTGTGATCAGATTCCTCTCAGGCTCTTTGTTCATCATAATGAAGTTTCCTCATGTTTCTGTGTTAATGACACCTCAGCTCCTCATTTAGCTCCTAAAAGTTCCACTTCCTGTTGTTGTCTCCTCCCATTAAGCCGCTCATGAAACCAATTGAGTATAAATGATGCTTTAATTGGTGTTTTGTGGAACAAAGTGGAGCACGTTTGGGTTCTTAAAACACTTTTCTGACCTTCTTTAGCGTCAGAGCCGTGAGATATTGGAGCTGATGTTGTTAATTATCACCGATAATCTGCCGCGGCTCACTGAAACCACCGAAATCAGACTAAATGAACGCTCCTCTGAACACGCGGTCAGTGAATCCATCCTTTCTATTTTTCATCCACAACTTGTTGAGACAAAAAGTGTCTCACACACACACACACACACACACACACACACACACACACACACACACACACACACACACACACACACACACACACACCTGCAACATCTATAACAGCTAAATGAAATATGCAAATAATCTCTGCCGATCCCAATAAGAAATAATTAACGCTGTCTGCTCT
>NW_023260018.1:108855-116355 GCF_009762535.1 Notolabrus celidotus | reverse complement strand
AATGTCTAACTAACACAAATAAAACACTAATCCCTGTATCACCACGCACGGCTGTCAGGCTTCCTGTATCACCACGCACGGCTGTCAGGCTTCCTGTATCACCACGCACGGCTGTCAGGCTTCCTGTATCACCACGCACGGCTGTCAGGCTTCCTGTATCACCACGCACGGCTGTCAGGCTTCCTGTATCACCACGCACGGCTGTCAGGCTTCCTGTATCACCACGCACGGCTGTCAGGCTTCCTGTATCACCACGCACGGCTGTCAGGCTTCCTGTATCACCACGCACGGCTGTCAGGCTTCCTGTATCACCACGCACGGCTGTCAGGCTTCCTGTATCACCACGCACGGCTGTCAGGCTTCCTGTATCACCACGCACGGCTGTCAGGCTTCCTGTATCACCACGCACGGCTGTCAGACTTCCTGTATCACCACGCACGGCTGTCAGGCTTCCTGTATCACCACGCACGGCTGTCAGGCTTCCTGTATCACCACGCACGGCTGTCAGGCTTCCTGTATCACCACGCACGGCTGTCAGGCTTCCTGTATCACCACGCGCGGCTGTCAGGCTTCCTGTATCACCACGCACGGCTGTCAGGCTTCCTGTATCACCACGCACGGCTGTCAGGCTTCCTGTATCACCACGCACGGCTGTCAGGCTTCCTGTATCACCACGCACGGCTGTCAGGCTTCCTGTATCACCACGCACGGCTGTCAGGCTCTAGAAAGTGAAAGAATCATTCATAAACTTTCTCGTATCCTGCCACTCACAGAGCACGTTTTGTCCAACAACCTGAAAACCTCTTCTCTCAATGCTCTCTTGAGGTGTTTGAGATTTGACGGGTTCCTCATACGTGTCAGAACACTCTTCATATTTGGACCTCGTGTTGAAAAGCCAGAACATCAGGAGCCGAACATACAGAGAGCAGACAGCGGTGACAACACCTGGTTCAGTCTCTTCCACTAAGAGTCCGCCTGTCAGAGCCGACCAAGGGCACTGTTTGATATTTAATATTTAATAAGCTCACCTAATCGTGCCCAGACCTGAATGAGAGTGTGTGTGTGTGTGTGTGTGTGTGTGTGTGTGTGTGTGTGTGTGTGTGTGTGTGTGTGTGTGTGTGTGTGTGTGTGTGTGTGTGTGTGTGTGTGTGTGTGAGGGTGAAACAGAGCGGGTGTTGTCTCTCTGTCAGGTGTGTTTTTGGTTTGTCTGCAGGTCATTTAATGATTTTACATACTAGTGATTTATCATAATATTTCCAAGACAATCTTCCATTATTCCCCGCCTTCATATCTGGCTCTTTCACTCACACACTCACACACACACACACACACACACACACACACACACACACACACACACACACACACACACACACACACGCTCAAACACACACACTTTCTCTTTCAGTTTCTCTCTCTCTCTGCAGAAGCATCATCTAACTCCTCGGTCAAAGCGGAATAATTGTCAATGAATATTTAACAAGGTTTCAGATGGAGGGATAGACATCATCCTCTCGCTCTCTCTCTCTCTCTCACACACACACACACACACACACACACACACACACACTCCATTCTCTGTGATCCAAGCAGAGGTTAGTGATACGGCGTGGTCAGTGGTGCGTACAGCAGCCAGTGGATTAGCGGCGGGGAGATGATGAAGTGCAGAATAAATACTAAATAAACACCCTCTGCTCTCGCTCCACATACAGTAACACCGCTCGGGCGCTGGCGGCCATTTCTCAACGGCCATTTTTTTGTCCTTCTCGACCCCCCCTCTCTCCCCCCTCCCATACCGGACCCGTTTTACTGGAGGAGGTCATGAAATTGTAATCAACCACCGCCGGCGTTTGTAATTTTTAATCCAGTGTTGATCTGCTGGAGAGTACGAGTCTGAAATATTCAGAGCTGTCAGGTGGGGAAGAGTCTGGATGTGTCAGAGGTTGCAGGTTTCAATGGGGCGTCTGCTGAAGGGCCCCTGAGCAAGAGGCCGGGGATGAGGGACAGAACAAAGCTCCAGAAGAGTCCATGTTGTCCGAGAACTCAGCAGTGAAAGATGACATTAACTTCTATGATAACTCAAACAGAAGAACTGTACTGACAAGCCAGATTCCACCAGATCCGTGTCTGATCCATCACAGCTCCAGATCTGATAGGTTTCTATTCTAGTCAGTGTGTTAACTTCCACTGGATCCGCTCCATTGGGTTCCGGCTGCGTCTCTGATCCAGCAGGTCTGAGTCCTCCGGATCAGATACACAAGACTTCTATTTGTACCGGATGCCGGAGCACGACGCATCAATCTCAACAGAGCAGATGGAGCGGGACAGGAAGTCAGGTTTCACCAAAACAAAATGAAAACATCCGGTTAATTTTCAGAATAAAACACTCTGTGTTATCACCAGATCGTATTTCACTTAACTACAACAACAAACCAAAGTCATGATGAGCGGAGCCAGGCCTGGAGTCAACAGGTCAGAGGTTTTCAGAGGACCAGAAAGACAACATGGATGAGGAGAGGAGGAGGAGGATCCTTGATTCAGGGATTACAGAAGGGGAAACCTCGGTCACATGACTCCAGCTGTCCGGAGGTCGTGCTCCGAGGTGTGCCCGCCTCAGGCTTTGGCATTCCACGTATGCATGTGGAAGGGCGGGGAGCTCCCATAACAGACCCCCATATATAACTTACTGCATGCAGATATAACTCTCCTTGGTGAGAGAGGTCCTGATTGAAGTCGCTGACAGACGGTGCATTGTGGTCGTTGGCGAGGAAGCGAAAGGCCTGACCCGGCTCCGCCTCCTTGCTTCTTGTTTCTTGTTGGGACTAATGAGGCCATAAAAAGGATCAGAATCTCTCGGTCAGGATCTCTCGAAGGGAGCTGACGGTCTCTGCTGCTAATTTGAGTGAGTTTATTTGATTTCCTTGGAGCTGATGTGTGGCGTTGTCACTGTGGAAACCATAATAATCCAGAGAAGAAGACCCTCGGGGGCCGTGATGGCACAGCGTGGCAGATGCCAACAGCCGTAAACATTTCTGTCAGACAAACAAAGCCAAGGCTGTTTCTTGTCTTTCTTCCTATATTTATGTAGTCTTTTTCTTTTTGAAGCCATCTCTCCCCTCCTTCATCCTCCTGCACCAAACTCCACCGATAGATCCGACCTTTCCTTCACCAAACTCCACAAACTTCTCAAAGTACCCTCGTTTCCCAAAAGTCTAATTTTAGCAGCATCTTTAGAAAACTTCATGAGTGAAACTTCTAGAGGACAGATGTTGATGAGGTGCATTTGATCCCCTTGCAGGCATTGCAGATGTTGCATTACGGCAGACATAAGACTTAAAGTGAGCATGGAGTCGTCTTTCCCACCATCGCCTGTTCCCTCCTCCCATCATTCAGCCTTTCCTCTCACTCCACTTCGCCTTTTCTACATTTTCCTCCTCCGCTCCTCTCCTCTCTCTCTCTCAGTCAGCGGAGGTTGAGTTGCCGCTGTGTCGCGTTAGTTTTGATTTATGTTCATTCTTTGATATTGAAAATAACTGGAATGGTGTCCTTGAACAGAACGAAGGAGAAGGAGGAGGAGGAGGTGGAGGACATGGATTCAGAGAAAGAACTAGAACAAATAAACGGAAAGACCGTGGAGTCTTTGGCTCTCCTCTTCCTGTCACGTCTTACGTTCATTTCAGTCCCAGACGCTCCCCATCAAATTACGCCTAATAGCTGATAATTACGCAGAATGGACCTTAATTACCTGTAATGTACCCCCCAAAATCTTCGTTCCCCTCCACCACCCGCCACGTAAATAAATGCTGCGTCTAATTTGCTTGTTTTGGAGACCACAGCGTGCACAGTGATGGATATGAGAGGCCTTCGAGGTAATTTGATTCTGGAGAATCTGCTGCATCTTTAATGATGTGAGGGAAGGCGTCATGTCATCGGCATATTACATTATACGCTTTAAAATTAAAAAAAGAGAAATTCTGAAATGATTATATTATTTGTTTTCAGCGATGTCATGTGGTTTAAATCCTTACCTGCTGCTATGATGAACAGGTGTACTCAAGCACCCTGTGACATTACTGTTAGGTGAGGCTACCAGAGAAACTTATCAGATCTGTAGTCAAGAATAATAATAAAGAAATAATCCAGAACCAGGAGTATTGTCGTCATGACGAGGGTGTGTTTGGCAGCATGAGTGAAGGAAGCTAGTCTGGCTTTGAGTTTGGTCTGAAGGTTGTTAATGTGTGTGTGTGTACCTAATACAAATTTTGCTACTACTGCAACACCCTTTGAGATTAACAAGAGATTTTCATAACACTTCATCATCCAGGTCTCCTCTAACTGTGTACCAAATTTGAAGAGGAACCGATGAACGCCCTTAAAGTAGTCAATCAAATACGACCCCTGGAAATCTTAAAAATCGAAAAAGAAAATTGGCGAATGATAATTTTGAAATTGCAGATTTCCTGTTGGAGTTAAGGAATGGCTTCAAGTACATCTCATCAAGCCATGTATGCAGGGGCGTGTCCAGAACGTTTTGACCGGGGTGGCCCAACTGAGGCTCTCATGTAGGCAGGGGTGGCCCAACTGAGGCTCTCACATAGGCAGGGGTGGCCCAACTGAGGCTCTCACATAGGCAGGGGTGGCCCAACTGAGGCTCTCACATAGGCAAGGGTGGCCCAACTGAGGCTCTCGCAGAGGCAGGGGTGGCCCAACTGAGGCTCTCACATAGGCAGGGGTGGCCCAACTGAGGCTCTCACATAGGCAGGGGTGGCCCAACTGAGGCTCTCACATAGGCAGGGGTGGCCCAACTGAGGCTCTCACATAGGCAGGGGTGGCCCAACTGAGGCTCTCACATAGGCAGGGGTGGCCAGTGCATTTACAAATAAAGAACATTGACCCTTTCTGTCTTCACTACATACTTTCATTAAAGTATTAAACAGTTGTTATATTCCCTTTGATTTAAAAAAACAAACATGACAAAGTGTCATAAATCTTCTAACCCTAACCCTAAGGACTTACAAAAGATGTTTTTTCAAAGTCACATTTGAGAAGAAATCTACTGTCAGACTTCATGCATGTAGATTAAATTGCTGCTTTAGGGCATCTTGTTGGGAAAATGTCAGGGTGGCGCTATGGAGACATTTTGCAAGAGAAGTGTGCAAGACCAACAAAATAACCGTTTTTTCACGAGGCCTGAATAAGTGAACATCCAACACTTTTTAATGGACTGAGAGTCCTCAGCCATGCAGGTCTATCAGGTGTGCTTGTGGTGCAGGTCTATCAGGTGTGCTTGTGGTGCAGGTCTATCAGGTGTGCTCGTGGTGCAGGTCAATCAGGTGTGCTCGTGGTGCAGGTCTATCAGGTGTGCTCGTGGTGCAGGTCTATCAGGTGTGCTCGTGGTGCAGGTCTATCAGGTGTGCTTGTGGTGCAGGTCTATCAGGTGTGCTCGTGGTGCAGGTCTATCAGGTGTGCTCGTGGTGCAGGTCTATCAGGTGTGCTCGTGGTGCAGGTCAATCAGGTGTGCTCGTGGTGCAGGTCTATCAGGTGTGCTCTTGGTGCAGGTCTATCAGGTGTGCTCGTGGTGCAGGTCTATCAGGTGTGCTCGTGGTGCAGGTCTATCAGGTGTGCTCGTGGTGCAGGTCTATCAGGTGTGCTCGTGGTGCAGGTCTATCAGGTGTGCTCCTGGTGCAGGTCTATCAGGTGTGCTCCTGGTGCAGGTCTATCAGGTGTGCTCCTGGTGCAGGTCTATCAGGTGTGCTCCTGGTGCAGGTCTATCAGGTGTGCTCCTGGTGCAGGTCTATCAGGTGTGCTCCTGGTGCAGGTCTATCAGGTGTGCTCCTGGTGCAGGTCTATCAGGTGTGCTCCTGGTGCAGGTTTTGTGAATGTCTTAAAAGGAAAAGAAAAACAATTCAACCACTTCAGCCGGGAACACGAGAGCTCCGATACGAAACCATACAGCTCGTCTTTTGATTTGACAAAAGCATACACTCTGGACAAAAACACACACTCAATCATCACCATCATCTGCCTCTTGCCCCTGCTGAGTGTGTGTGTGTGTGTGTGTGTGTGTGTGTGTGTGTGTGTGTGTGTGTGTGTGTGTGTGTGTGTGTGTGTGTGTGTGTGTGTGTGTGTGTGTGTGTGTGTGTGCTGCAGCATAGAAAGACTTTCTTGTGAAGTTGTTTTTTAAATCATATTTGATTTCATGCATAATTAGCTCGACCATCAGCAGCCGCGGGGCCGCATGCTGGGTGTTTACACGCACACGCACACACACACACACACACACACACACACACACACACACACACACACACACACACACACACACACACACACACAGAGAGAGAGAGAGAGAGCAATAGAGTACAGCTCAGGTCAGGGAAGGTGTACAAACAGTACAGAAGGAATCACAACATGTCTCCCTCACTATCAGCTGAAAGGTATGCGTCTCACCTGTGTGTGTATGTGTGTGTGTGTGTGTGTGTGTGTGTGTGTATGTGTGTGTGTGTGTGTGAGAAGCCCGCAGGCGTCTTCCAATTTGTGGACAGAGTGAGACAGAGGAAGTCTTCTTTGCTTTGCCGTAGAATCACACGCAGTTGGATTAAAAACTTAATTATGTTTTAAAATGATATTTTAATTAAATATGGAGGAGCAGAAATGGATTGGCACCAAAATAATTAATCAAACATCAAAAAAAAAAGAGTGTCTTTCTGCTTCGGCCAGCAGAAAATAAACTCAGCGGGACCGTTAGCTTGACTCCGTCTGTTTCTTTTATTCCCCCTCTGCTCGATGCATTCCTTTTCCCACAATGCATCAGTGATACTGACCAAATGTAATTAATTATCAGCTCACTAATAATGATCTTTGTATTCTTAAGGATCTCTTGTCAAGGCTCTCTCGCCCACTTTCTTCTCCACGTCTTCCTCCGATGTTTTCTTATGTCTGTTTACTGTTGCATTCTGGAACAGTTTGGGGGTCTGATGGAAGGATGTATGGACAGATGGATGGATGGATGGATGGATGGATGGATAGATAGAGAGGAGGAGGGAGGGAGATGATAGAGGCAATCAATATTTCTAGCATTCTAATTAAAGCCTCTCTGTGGAATAAATCCATGTAATTATCAGTAAATGAAATACAAGGTCACTCCACCTGACGGAGGGATGGACAGAGGATGACGGAGGGATGGACAGAGGATGACGGAGGGATGGACAGAGGATGACGGACAGAGGATGACGGAGGGATGGACAGAGGATGACGGACAGAGGATGACGGAGGGATGGACAGAGGATGACGGAGGGATGGACAGAGGATGACGGACAGAGGATGACGGAGGGATGGACAGAGGATGACGGAGGGATGGACAGAGGATGACGGAGGGATGGACAGAGGATGACGGAGGGATGGACAGAGGATGACGGACAGAGGATGACGGACAGAGGATGACGGACAGAGGATGACGGAGGGATGGACAGAGGATGACGGAGGGATGGACAGAGGATG
>NW_023260018.1:83855-101355 GCF_009762535.1 Notolabrus celidotus | reverse complement strand
ACAACCGTTAGCTTGAGCCAAGTGACCTAAAACAGACCTTTTAGGTTAGTGTAGTGATGCATCCTTGAAGTATGAAGATAGATATGTACGTATAACCGTCATTACTAACACACTACCACTCAACCTTTCACTGGGATGGACGTTACACAATGTGTGCACTAGGGGGCGACCTTTAATGCCGACTTTTGACTCTTCATTTCAGCAGAGCTTCAGTTTAAAATCTCAGGTTTGTCGGAGATGACGACACCAGGTTGTCCATCGACTGTTTACGCTCCGTTACATCTTGTCATCTCTTTTTACGGACGGTCCTTTAACCTTTGGATTACTGTCCCATAGAATACCTAACAGGAAGACCGTGAGCCGGTTCAGAACCACGGACAGCGCTTATCTGGTCTGATAAGTGGGTCAGACGTGGAGCTATAGATCACAGAAACATGAACACTTTTACTGTTGTTTTGATCCATTTTACAGTTCACAAGACAGAGTGGCACTATGAGTAATGCATACACACATAGGCCTCCACACACACACACACACACACACACACACACACACACACACACACACACACACACACTAACAGATGGAGCCATGAGTCTGGTTTGAAGAGAAATAATTTCTGACAGAAATCCTTGAAGATCCTTCAGACTGGGAAGCGACCCAACTCATCATTCTGTGTGTGTGTGTGTGTGTGTGTGTGTGTGTGTGTGTGTGTGTGTGTGTGTGTGTGTGTGTGTGTGTGTATGTGTTTCAAACAGACACTGTGTTCCAGTCCTGTGTCCTCAAGGCGTCCAACAGAAATTGCTTCACTGTGTTTGCTCGTGTGTGTGTGTGTGTGTGTGTGTGTGTGTTTGTGTGTGTGTGTGTGTGTGTGTGTGTGTGTGTGTGTGTGTGTGTGTGTGTGTGCGTGTGTGTGTGTTTTCTTATGGCTTCAGTCAGCTGTTTGGTATGAAAATGCCAATTACAACCATAACATTGTGTTAGCCGTCTTCCTGCGAAGTTTGGAAATGAGGAAGTGAATTAAATCTGAGTCTGTGACTTTGTGAACGTCTGAGTCCCTCATGTTAACTTTACTCTAAGAAACGTCTCAGTGTTCCAACCTAAACCTAAACTTTAACTTTAACTTTAACTTAAAGGAGGTGTTTGGTTTGTTAACGTCATCTAACGTTACCATAACTACCCGATGATAGTGTCACAGAGATGATTAGTGACATACTCCATCTGTAGCGTGTTACTTTATGAAATATAAAAACTGATCTGTGGACCGTTAAAGCTCAGATGACTTCTGAGGTTGACAGGTAGGTAGGTGCATAGGTAGGAAGGTAGGAAGGTAGGGGGGAGATGTGACTGATGGAGGGAGAGAAGGAGGTTAGAAATAAATGTGGAAACCAAAAAAGGTAGGTAGGGAAGGTAAGAACGAAAGCAGATAGGTAAGAAGGGACAAAGGAATCCAGGTGGGTCGGAAGGTAAGAAGGAAATCAAGGAAGTAGGTAGGCAGGTAAGAAGGAAGGCAGGTGGGAAAGGCAAGAAGAAAAGCAAGCAAGTAGGTAGGTAGGTAAGAAAGAAGGAAGCAGGTAGGGAAGTAAGTAGGAAGGGAAGCAAGTAGGTAGGATGGAAGATAGGAAGGAAAGAAGAAAAGCAGGTAGGTAGGAAGAGAAGCAGGTAGGTAGGAAGGGAAGCAGGTAGGGAAGGTACACAGGTAAGCAAGTAGGTAGGAAGGAAAGCAGGTAAGTAAGTAGGAAGGAAGCAGGTAGGAAAGTAAGTAGCAAGGAAGCAGGTAGGTAAGCAAGTAGGTAGGATGGAAAGCAGGTAGGTAAGTAAGTAGGAAGGAAGCAGGTAGGAAAGTAAGTAGCAAGGAAGCAGGTAGGTAAGCAAGTAGGAAGGGAAGCAAGTAGGTAGGATGGGAGGCAGAAAGGAAAGCATGGAGGCAGGTAGGGAAGGTAAGGAAAGCAAGTAGGTAGGGTAGAAGGTAGGAAGGAAAGCAAGTAGGTAGGGTAGAGGGTAGGAAGGAAGGAAAGCAGGTAGGTAGGTAGGTAGGTAGGTAGGTAGGTAGGTAGGTAGGTAGGTAGGTAGGTAGGTAGGTAGGTAGGTAGGTAGGTAGGTAGGTAGGTAGGTAGGGAAGGTAAGAAGGAATTCAGATAGGATGGAATGCAAGAAGGGAAGCAGGGAAGTAGGTAGGAAGGCATAAAGGGAGGCAGGAAGGGAAGGTAAGAAGGAAGCAGGTAGGTAGGAAGGACATCAGGTAAGTAAGTAAGTGGGGAAGTAGATAGGTAGGTAGGCAGGTAAGAAGTTAGGAAGGAAAGTAGGTAGATATAAAAGGAGAGAGGAGGTAAGGATGGAAGCAGGCAGTGTAGGAGGTAGAGAGATGTTACTGAATCGTGTCACCGCAGCACGAGGAAACACGAGCATCAAAGAGTGAAATCTGACGTTTGAGTTAAAATGACCTACAGATCCAAACAATAGAGCCTTACACCTTTAAGAGCAAAGGTTAAACCCACCTCTCTGATTGGCTGCTCCTCTTTGAGCAACTTGTGATTAATCTTGCGATCACCGGTCATAAAGGTCAGTCCGCCTCGCGGTGCGGAGGAGGAGGTCGGCTGATAAATGATCCTTAGATTAGAGGGTTTTAAATGTGATTCAGAGCCCCGGTTTCAGCGTCACAAGCTGCAAAAAGGAACAAATTAGCAAAGAAAAGAACAATCTAAGCAGCTAATGAACAACTTGACTGATTTTCTGACTCACTGACCGACCAACCAGGCTGCTCGCCGCCCGCACGCCGCCCGCAGACACCACCAGGAGAGAAGCGGGGAGATGTAATGAATGAAAGTGGAGGGACATTTAGACAAAGTGAGAAAAATTTTCTCTGAGAGCTTCCAGTTAGTTTCATTTCTGTATTAGCAGCACACACACACACCTGCACACACACACACACACACATGCAGACGGCGCTGTTGATTGTGTATCGCCTGTTTGTTTATTAGCTCTCTGATTGAGCCGCTCTGCCTTCCGCAGATTGGATGACCTTTCCAGATCCTTCCGCCGAGCCCGCTAAGTAGATCGGACGGCGAACGCGACGCTACGACACTTTATTCAGATTGTTACCGAGCGAGGAAAAAACAGGCGGTCACATGTGTGTGTGTGCTGTGTGTGTGTGTGTGTGTGTGGGGGGGGGGGGGGCTGTTTGTACACACTCACTCTGCCTTCATTGGTTCAATTGAAGCCTCATCTCCATATAGTTTGTATGCAATTACATCTGAGCGGTGCACTGAGTGCCTCTATATGATTGTGTTTGGATACTGAGTGCGACTAGCTGCAGCCCGTGTGTGTGTGTGTGTGTGTTTCATCCGTGTGTGTGTGTGTGTGTGAGAAGGATAATTCATATGAAACAACAGCAATCCGTGTTGATGTGTGAGTTTATTTAGTGTGTGTGGAGCAATTCACGGTCGATTTTTCAGTGTGTGGCTTCTTGGAAACATTTCAGCCGGCCTGGTGTGAGTGTGTATGTGTGTGTTTGTGTGTATGAGAGTGTGCATGTGTGTGTTTGTGTGTATGAGTGTGTGTATGTGTGTGTTTGTGTGTATGAGTGTGTTTATGTGTGTGTTTGTGTGTATGAGTGTGTGTATGTATGTGTTTGTGTGTATGAGTGTGTGTATGTATCTGTTTGTGTGTATGAGAGGTAATTTGTGCCAGAGAAAAGCAATTCATGCTAAAAGTGTGTGTGTGTGTCTTTATGGGTAATTTGTATCAGCGGGAACAGGGTGAGTGTGCGTACGCACATGTATATGCATATACATGTGCGTACGCACATGTATATGCATATACATGTGCGTACAGATATGTGTGTGTGTGTGTGTGTGTGTGTGTCAGGAGAGATGAGAGCGCAGGATAAGCGTGGAGTGTGTTTCTAGTGGCTTGTTGGCCGCTCGCGGGGCTTTGAAGGGCACGTCCGTCAAAATATAGACCAGCCGAATCTCATTCATCTGCAATAAACAGCTAATCACACTCAGAGGGACATGATCCTGCTCACACACACACACACACACACCGGACACACACACACACACACACACACAAACACACACACACACACACACACACACCGGACACACACACACACACACACACACACACACACACACACACACACACACACACACTGGACACCCACACCGGACACACACACAAACACACACACACACACTGGACACCCACACCGGACACACACACACACACACACACACACACACACACACACACTGGACACACACACACACACGCACACACACACACACACACACACATAGGGCACACACACACACACACACACACACACACATAGGGCACACACACACACACACACACACACACACACACACACACACACACACACATAGGGCATAATGACGGAGGACAAAATGTGCCTTACTGGTTTCATTCATTTGAGTTGATATTCTGAAACCTTTTTGTTTTCTGGATATATTTCAGATAGGAACACATCGGATGGTAACACACACTGTCTCAAATGGTATATAATTTAGTATTTTATATCCACCGTATCATATCACATAAATATTGTATCCTACCTCATCATATTGTATCGTATCGTGTTGTCTCCTCTCTTCTGTGTTGTATCATTTTGTTTAGTTTAATCTCAATCCGTGTCGTTTTGTGTTCTTTCGTTTCATTTTGTGTCGTTTTTCTTTGTTCTTTCGTTTCAATCCATTTTATATTCTTTCGTTGTTTCGTCTCGTTTTGTGTCGTTTCCATTCAATTCATGTTGAGTTGTTTTCGTTGCATTTCGTCTTGGGTCGTTTCTTGTCGTTTCATTTAGTGTCATTTCATTTCATGTCATTTCATTTAGTGTCATTTCATTTAGTGTCATTTCATTTCATGTCATTTCATTTAGTGTCATTTCATTTAGTGTCATTTCATTTCATGTCATTTCATTTTGTGTCATTTCATTTAGTGTCATTTCATTTAGTGTCATTTAATTTCATGTCATTTCATTTTGGGTCATTTCATTTAGTGTCATTTAATTTCATGTCATTTCATGTCATTTCATTTTGTGTCATTTCATGTCATTTCATTTAGTGTCATTTCATTTAGTGTCATTTCATTTTGTGTCATTTCATTTTGTGTCATTTCATTTAGTGTCATTTCATTTAGTGTCATTTCATGTCATTTCATTTCATGTCATTTCATTTTGTGTCATTTCATTTAGTGTCATTTAATTTAGTGTCCATTTCATGTCATTTCATTTAGTGTCATTTCATGTCATTTCATGTCATTTCATTTCATGTCATTTTATTTCGTGTCATTTCATTTCATGTCATTTCATTTTGTGTCATTTCATTTTGTGTCATTTCATTTTGTGTCATTTCATTTTGTGTCATTTCATTTTGTGTCATTTCATTTTGTTTCGTGTCGTTTTTCTTTGTTCGTTTCCTTTCAATTCATGTTGAGTTGTTTTCGTTGCATTTCGTCTTGGGTTGTTTCTTGTCGTTTCATTTTGTTTTTCTTTGTGTTTTGTTGAAATCCATTTTATATTCTTTGTTGTTACATTTCATTTTGTTTCCTTCCAGTTCATGTTGTGTTGTTTTCGTTGAATTTCATTTTGTGTATTTTCTTGTTGTTTTATTTCGTGTGGTTTCGTGTTTTAAGTCCTTCCTTATGGGCTCATGTCATGTCATGTCATGTCCAGTCATGTCATGTCGTGTCGTGTCACTTTGCTTTGTTTCGTTTCATTTCCTCTCGTGTTGTTTCATCCCAAATGTCTGAGTTGATCCAGCTCCATCTTTAAGAGTTTATATATTTTATTCATTTTTACACAGAACAAACACAGAACAAGACAGCACAGACGTAGTCAAATTACTTAAAAAGATATAAATATATACATCTAAAACCAATAATAACATACATAGGTCATAATAACATATATCAGATACAATCGTATGAATTTCATGTCAAAGAGAGAAAAAAACAAAAAACAAGACTATGATGTATTTTTGAAAATAAAATGTGGGCACCCTTTCTGCAGCAAGCCAACCAGATTGCTCCATCTTCAAAGTATCATGGTCCAGCTGAAGTTAAACCCATAGAAACAAATGAACGTATTCAAAGAATTGAACTTGATCTTTGTGTAAATGTAATTAAATGTCTGTTCGGTTTGGTTTTACACTCGGTCAGTGGAAACCCACATGTGGGTCTTTCCTTCGTCTCCATGTGACTGATCCCTGTGGGCCCTGCTTTTTGTCTTCCAGGCTGAGCTGATCTCCAGTCAGTGTGAAGCCCAGCGAGCAGCTCTGGAGCAGATGGCGATCAAATTGAGCACCTTGCAGTACCCCTCACCGGCCAGCAGGAGGCACTACAACCAGCTGGCCCGGAACAACAGGTAAACACACAACGCCACATGTGATGACTTTCGGACACAGCGGTGCTACGAGTAAATTACAGATCAGAACCACGAATAAAGGAAGCACCTGATGAAAGGAGAATTTGGTCCTAAATGTAGGAGTTTGCTGTAAACCATGAAACAGGCTGTAATGGCTGCAACCTCAAAGGAAGCGGCCTCCATCAAAGTATTCAGATTTATTCACAGACAGGAGTGTGTGGAAGCTGGTGAAGTTTCCTTATGTTCGGTCGTTTACAACCCAAAATATGTAAAAATAAGACACACCAACAGGAGAAGACAACAACAACGAGTGTAAGTCACAACAACAGTGACATGTGACACACACACAGCAGAATGTAATCACGCACACACACACTTTGAGCGTTAACAGCAGTAATCTGGTGTGTCCAGGCTCGGCTCGGCGAGCGGCGTCTTTGGTCACGCTGCCTGTCGGCGCTTCATCCCGGGCTTTGAGGAGCCTCCCTCTGTGGTTATCACCCACACGCAGGGCACACACACACACACACACACACACACTCTGCACACTGTAAAATCATACACAGAGTTGTGTGTATGCAGATGAAAAATGAAGTCTGTAGCATGTTTAGTTCTGCTCGTTCAGTTCCTCGTATGAAGGATGTGCGGTCTGCCATGTGGTCTGAAGGAAATAAATATAACTGGGTTCACATGCATGGTGAAAAATTAAAATCACACACATAAAAATGTAAATGAAACACTCATTTATTTAGTTTGTGTTTTCCTCTCCTCTGTGGCTGCGGCGTAATTTTTCAGTAATTTACATCGGATGTGTTGGACACTAATTGGTTATTCATATATTAGCTGCTGCTTTTCAGATTTACGTGTGTGTGCATGTGGGTGCGTGTGTGTGGATGGTGTGTGTGTGTGTGTGTGTGTGTGTGTGTGTGCGCAGTGCAGTGGTGTGTGGGATGAGTTTTGTGTTAATTGGATGTTGCATGTTTTTCCTTTAGCTGCTGTGATTTTGGCTCAGTTGAGATTTCTGGTTGTGGTTCAGTTGTAAAGAAAATGAAGGTCAGACTGAATTATTTACTGATCTCACACAAAGTATCTCAATTCAAACAAATGCTGAAAGAACATAAATATAAGAGCAGAAAAAGGATTGTATCTTTTTGTATTGAAAATATCCTTGTGTTTGGAGCCTTTGTGCTACAACTAACCTGTATTTATAGATTCTGATTCAGAAACATGTTGAATCTGGATCTCAGGGTCTGAGAAGGGTTCTGGTCCCTGTCTGTAGTCTGAGGAGTATCCACCAATCAGGTGTCAGCAGGAGAAACAGTCTGTATGGAGAGCAACAGCAGGTGTTCTAGAATCCTGTCATCATCAAAGACAGAAATCTAGAATTCTGTCTTTGATGAAGGTCAGAGCTAAAGAAACATCAGTGTCTCTAATCCTCTTTCATAGACCTCCATTCAACAAACATTCATACCGCTGAAGGAAGCCAGAGGGAAGACTCTGTGGACCTGTTTACAGTGAAGCTGAGACTCTGTGGAACTGTTTACAGTGAAGCTGAGACTCTGTGGAACTGTTAACAGTGAAACTGAGACTCTGTGGAACTGTTTACAGTGAAACTGAGACTCTGTGGACCTGTTTACAGTGAAGCTGAGACTCTGTGGACCTGTTTACAGTGAAGCTGAGACTTTGTGGAACTGTTTACAGTGAAACTGAGACTCTGTGGAACTGTTTACAGTGAAACTGAGACTCTGTGGAACTGTTTACAGTGAAACTGAGACTCTGTGGAACTGTTCACAGTGAAGCTGAGACTCTGTGGAACTGTTTACAGTGAAACTGAGACTCTGTGGACCTGTTTACAGTGAAGCTGAGACTCTGTGGAACTGTTCACAGTGAAGCTGAGACTCTGTGGAACTGTTTACAGTGAAGCTGAGACTCTGTGGAACTGTTCACAGTGAAACTGAGACTCTGTGGAACTGTTCACAGTGAAACTGAGACTCTGTGGAACTGTTTACAGAGAAACTGAGACTCAGCACAAACTCAGAAAGTGAGAACTGTCCTTGAGGGTCTGGATTTTTTTAAGTAGTATCAACCAATCAGACACCAGCAGGCTTTGGTGTCTGCAGGAAAAACAGTCTGTATGAGAGCAACAAACCCTGAGTGTGAGCATGAATGAGTGGGTGAATGAGTGAGTGTCAGCAGGGGGCGCTGTGCTGCCGCTCAGCTCCTCTCTGAACCTCTCTGAGCGATGAATCCATTAGAAAAGACGAGTGTCAGAGAATCACCCCATAAATCCAACCCGCTCTCTGACTGAAAGGTGACGCCTGCCAATGACTCATTCAACCTTTCTCTCCATCGTTTCATCCCCCTCTCCTCTCCTCCCCTCCTCCTTCCTTCACCTTCCCTTCTTCATTTCAACTCCTTTTCCTCATTCCCTTCTTCGTCTCAACTTTTATCCTTCTGTCCTAGTTTGCTCCTTCTCTCATTCCTGTTTTCTTCTTTCCTCCTCCTTCATCCTTTCTTTAATTTTGCTCTCTAATCTTTTCTCAGGTTTTACTCCTCTAATCTTAGATCTGCATTTTTCTTTCCACCCTTCCTCCCCTCATTCTTCCTCATTTCCTTTCTATCTTTCCTCTTCTTTCCTCCTCCTTTCATTTTTATCTCCCCTCCTCCCATTCCTCTGTCCTTTTCCTCTTTTCCATCCTGTCATTCTTCCTTCTTACCCTTTTCCTCTCTCTCCCTCTCCCCTCTCCTCTTCCTCCCCCCTTCATCCCCCTGTTCTGTGGATGATGAATTAGGGACAGTGGTTACAGCTGCTATCGCCGTCACAGCAGCAGCGAGGGCGAGAGAGCACAGCTTACACTAGAGAGTGATGTAAAGAGAGAGAGAGAGAGAAGGAGGAAGTGAAGGATGATGGGAAAACCATCTGTTCAAGCCCGACTGGAAAGGCACTTAACATATGTGTGTGTGTTTTTAACATTGTGCAACAAGATATTTACTCTATGACGAGGTTTGTTCAAGAGGTGGAGGATTTTGATATATTTTGATATATTGTAATTTAAGTACATTTAAACCAGGACTGCAGAACTTAAGTCAGTCAGTGTCAGCTCAGCTTGCAGCCCACAAACTCCTACTGAGGCGTGCTCCTTAATGGAACTTTGACGTGCAAATTGGTCCCTAATAAGATAAAATCCTCCTTTATTTGTCCCCCAACGGGGAAATTCATGGAGTTACAGCAGCTAACAAGAAGGTGTACAGAACAAGAATTTAACAAGAATATATAAAGGAAAGAAATGTTCATCAGAGACGACAGCTTGGTCATAATCCTCCTGTCAGCCACCACCTCCACAGGGTCCAGGACTGAGCTGGTCCTCTTCCCCAGTTAGTTCAGTCCTGCTCTCCTGTATCCTGTCCGCCCACAGCAGGTGAAATCCTTCCAATGTGGCGTTGGTGTTAGCTCTGTTAGCATGATGCTACTCTGGTGCTGGGTTAGCTGGTCCACCTTATCGTAGATAGATCTTACAGTCCCCATAATGGTGGGTGGAAGGACAGGTCCATGTGGTCTTTTCTTAGCTTGCACCTCAGTACCAGCACGTCGTCCTCGCCTCCTTCTCCTCAGCTCGCAGGGAACACCGGGCCTAGCATCGTTTAGCATCGACATGCTACGGGCTGCTAACAGCTGATCTCGTATGTAAACAATGTTACCATGGTTACACACAGGATCAAACAAACAGTAAAAACACCCCTGCAGACGTAGTCAGTTTGGTGTCCATGGCCAACAAATGAGTCCTTAAAAGTCCTGACAGGCTCCAAATACAAAGAGAACTAAACAGATAGAAGAACAACCAAGAGAGAGCTGCTGCAACAAGCACACACTCCAGCGGCGCTTAGCAACTGATTCGGGATGCAACTGTAACTTTATTCCCCCATGGAGTTTTTAGTGTCATTCACCCTCCTCTGCTAGAGTACACAGAGCTTTAAATGTATCATCTAGGATCCTAGTTAGCTGATAAGCCTAAGTGAGTTGCAGCTCAGCACGCAGCCCCCAAAGCTCTTCTGAAGCTTGTTCCTTCAGAGCCCAAATTGAGAGAGTCCAAAACTGGTGACTTGATCGTAACTCAGCTGCTTTTATTCCACTATGGAGTACAGGGTATAAGGATTTTAAGATTTTAGGGGATCCAATGAACTAAAGTTAGTGGAAGCTCAGCTCTCAGCCCCCAAAGTCTCTGAAGCACGTACCTTGGTCAAACCTTGGCGTGCAGATTGATTTCCTTTCCTCTGGACGTTAGGTTGTATGGATAAGTCATCGTACTCTGTCTGTACTAAATGAAGACGTAAAAGGTAACACCTCCAGGTTTGAACGCTGCCTCATGAGGTGGCGTCACTCCATTGCTATCTACTGAGCATGCTCAGAAGCTGATAATTAAGAGTCACACAAACAGGAAGACTTGAGCTTAGAGCAACTTTGTAGAATCTCTGTGTGGAGAAGGTTTCACACTTTTGTCAGTACCTCGATTTTCACAATTCACATGATACCCGCTTCGTTTTATTCTACCCACTGTTGTCTGAAACTATGACGAGTTAGGAATAAATAATAGATTCCTTTAACTTGAATTTCCTCGAGTGACTAAATGTCAGAACGGCTCTCCGCCACACTCCCACGTTCTCCGCCAGCGCCGCATGACGGAAAACGAACCTGACACTTCAAACGCTCCGTAACTGTCCCGGTGTTGAACGCAGCCCTGCAGTGTCTCCACGTCGCTCCTTCCTCTCCGATTTGTCTGTTTTCTTGTCTTTCACCCCCCGAGAGATCCTGTTTTACAAAGCGTTTAGTTAACATTAGTGTGAGAACAAGACGGAAACAGGGGAGAGGAGGGGGGAGAGAGGGAGAAACGACAAACGACAAGAGAAAACAATCTGTGCGAGCGTTGTATCTTCTTCATCTGTCTGAGTCGGTAAAGGGCCGCGCTGCTCCACGCATAATGAGGAACAACGCCTCGGGGGAAGGAAGCAGCCCTCGCTTCCTTCCCTTTCTTCTTCTCTGTTGAGGTTTTAGTTTATTGAGAATCACTGGCAGAGGAGGACAAGGTGATGTGAGAAGAAGAAGGGAGACGTGGGGAGAGAGAGTGTGAGAGGAGGAGAAGACGGGAAGTTTAGGGAAGTCTTAGCGTCGCTGAGGAACAGATGATGAGGCTCTGAAAGGAGGAACTCAAGAACAGGTGAAGAAGTGGAGAACAATATTCTTTAATTTCCTGAAGTGAGGATGTTTTCAGAGTCCTTTTAAAAAAGCAAGGACATGTTTGAAACTTGAAAACATTTCCTCTGCTATGGAAGGGACATTCTTAAAAATTGGGATGTCAATGACATTTTCAAAAAGAGAAGAAACTCCAGAAAGTTTGAACCTTTTCAGAACTTTGTGACATTTTCAGAAAAAATGTGAAATTGAGAAACTACCTTGGAAATTGGAGGACAGGATTGGTACAGCAGAACATTTTCTGTGATCATGAAATGACTTGAAATTCAGGAAATGAATCTCAAAATGTAGAATTTGTTAAAAAAAAAAAGGATAGAGTACGACGCTGACCAGGAAGTTAGTGACAGAGAGGAATGGCCACAAAATATTTACAAGGTACAGCTCACCAAAACCACAAACAGGTCAAGATAATGGATCATGTAAAGTGAGCAGGTGGTTATGCAAATAAGAAGCCAACAGGGTGAGTTTATTACCTGGCAACCAACTAAAGACTGAAACAAGATGACACAGAGTTTACCTTTAAAATTCAAACAACTAAAAGTATTCAACGGTCATTAAAGCCACAACATGAAGGCCAAATACCACCAGATCAGTCTCCGATCCGTCTCTGATCTGTCTCTGATCCGTCTCTGATCCGTCTCCGATCCGTCTCCGATCCGTCTCCGATCCGTCTCCGATCCGTCTCTGATCCGTCTCTGATCCGTCTCTGATCCGTCTCTGATCCTTCTCTGATCCGTCTCTGATCCGTCTCTGATCCGTCTCTGATCCGTCTCCGATCCGTCTCCGATCCTTCTCTGATCCGTCTCTGATCCGTCTCTGATCCGTCTCTGATCCGTCTCTGATCCATCTCTGATCCGTCTCTGATCCATCTCTGATCCGTCTCTGATCCGTCTCTGAGATCTGATCGGTTTCTATTCTGGTCAATGTGTTAACTTCCACTGGAACAGCAATGTTGCATTCTGGCGCTCATTTCCTCTCCTTTCCTTTCCTTAGCACTCATTTACTTTCCTGAGCTTTCCTTTCCTCAGCTTCTTTTCCCTCTCCTTCCCTTGGAGTTCTTTCCTTTCCTTAGCTTTCCTTTTCTTTTCCTTAACGCTGATTTCCTTCACTCATCTTTCCTTTCCTTAGCGATCATTTCCTTTCCTTAGCCATCATTTCCTTTTCTTTCCTTTCCTTAGCCATCATTTCCTTTCCTTAGCCATCATTTCCTTTCCTTCCCTTTCCTTAGCGATCATTTCATCTTCTTTCCTTTCCTTAGCTTTCCTTTTCTTTCCCTTAACGCCTATTTCCTTATCTCATCTTTCCTTTCCTTAGCGATCATTTCTTTTCCTTTCCTTTCTTTCGCTCATCTTTCCTTTCCTTAGCGATCGTTTCCTAAGCGGAGAAAGTTTCGTTAAAAGGCTTTTTTTTCGGGAAGTTTTGTCGTAGTTCGGACGGATGTTTAAAGTTTTTCAAAAGTAAACACTCTTGTTATTCGAAATGATAATTTTTTTGTTCCTCTTTTTAATATTTTTAGGATTGTGTTTTATTCAAAGTCATAAAAACACACTCGATGTGTAGAGAGAGGACGAGGTCATCTCTCTCTCTGCCTTTGTCTTTCCTCTTTTTTCCTCTTTAAATTCATTCATAGTTTTGTTCTCAACTTGATGGCATGTCAGGTTCCTGTGTGTGTGTGTGTGTGTGTGTGTGTGTGTGTGTGTGTGTGTGTTGCATTCTGGGTAAGTGTGTGTGTTCATGTGATTATCAGTGGGCGTTTGTTTTGGTTTAGTGAATTGAAGTCTTTGTTTTCATGTGTGCGCTTTAAAAAGTGCGTCTTCGTGTGCGGCAGTCTTGACGTGTGTTTACTTATAGCGTGTGTGTGTGTGTGTGTGTGTGTGTGTGTGTGTGTGTGTGTGTGTGTGTGTGTGTGTGTGTGTGTGAGAGAGAGAGAGAGAAAGTGTGTGTTGTCGTCGGAACGCCAAGGGCCTGACAGAGCTGTCAAACTGTCGGCGGCGGCGACCGGAGAATTCCAAACAATTTCAGCGCTAATGTTGAGAAACATGTTGGCGATCCCCGCCGAGACCTAAAACCAGCGAATATATAAATAATAAACACACACACACACACACACACACACACACACACACACACACACACACACCTTAACAAAACGGCTGACAGTAATGTGTGTGTTTGAGCAATCGGCCTCTGTTCCAGCAGCATAAATATTTGATGTGATCCTGTGTCGAGGAGGAGGAGGAGGAGGAGGTGAGAGGACAAGGGAGGAGGAGGAGGAAGAGAGAGAGAGAGAGAGAGAGAGAGAGAGAGTGGGAGGAGTGAGGCTGAAAGGGAGGAGGAGGGAGAGATTTGGAAGTCAGGGGAGGAGGGATGGAGGGACAAACATGTGGGAAAGAAGAGTAAGAAGGAAGAGTTGAACTAAAAAAAGGGAGAGAGTGAAGAGAGGAAGATTTAGAGCGTCTCTCTCTCTCTCTCTCTCTCTCTCTCTCTCTCTCTCTCTCTCTCTCTCTCTCTCTCATTCCAGTTTGTGTTTTCAGCCTCAGTCTT
Source organism: Notolabrus celidotus (assembly GCF_009762535.1). Classification (NCBI taxonomy): domain Eukaryota; kingdom Metazoa; phylum Chordata; class Actinopteri; order Labriformes; family Labridae; genus Notolabrus; species Notolabrus celidotus. The sequence continues at coordinate 87,175 of NW_023260018.1, read as the reverse complement.
TATCAACATAACAAGACGTGTTTGTCTCTCGTCGCCGCAGGACGAAACAATATTACACCAACAGAAACAATAACACAAATACAACATGTAGAAAACAAAGTGTGAACAACAGAGTTAAATCATTAACACCTACGTCAATAATCTCTCTCTGTTTTCAGTCTGCAGGAGTTTGAGGCTGAGTACCAGGAGCTCTGGGATTGGCTGATGGACATGGACGCCATGGTCACGGACAGTCACCAGCTGATGATGTCAGAGGAGCAGAGGCATCACCTCTTCAAGGTAAGACCCAGCTCAGAGACTGTGTTGCATCATGGTGTGTTTTCTAAACATACACCGACATGTCTTGGTTCAGTCCATCCCTGAGAGTAACACCCATTCACCTGTTACTACTGAGTCTCAGTTTCACTGTTAATAGATAGTTAAACATGACCTTCACTTTGGCCAACCACGCCGTGATGAACCCAACGACGGGTATATGCTTCTCGGAACGACCAACAAGCCGTGAAAAAGCACCTCTTTACTTGTTTCTGATGAGTCTCAGTTTCACTGTAAATAGCAAGCTTCTCAGGAGCTTTCCTTTGACTAACTTCAGCAATATGAACCCTAACACTTATATATGTCTCTCTGAATGATGGCCAACATGCCCCCGAAGAGAACCCATTCACCTATTACTGGTGAGTCTCAGTTTCCCTGTAAATACTAAGTCATGTAGAGGCTTCAATCTGGATTACTTCAGCGATATGAACCGGAAAAATGATATCCTTCTAGGTTCAGTAAATCCCCAGGAGTAACACCCATTCATCTGTTTCTGGTGAGTCTCAGTTTCACAGTAAATAGCTTATAAAGTTATGCAGAGGCTTCACTCTGGCTTATTTCAGCGGTATGCATCCAAGAACTTTATATTCCCCTTGAAATGATGGTCAAAATGCCTTCAAATAGCCTCCATGTACATGTTTCTAGTGAGTCTCAGTTTCATTGTAAATAGTAAGTTACACAGAGGGCTGTCTCTGGCTTACTTCACATTATACAGTAAAAACCAGAGAACTTATAGAAGTCTCTCAGAACGATGGTCAACATCCTGGTGAGTCTCAGTTTCACTGTAAAGAGTAAGTTATGCAGAGGCTTCACTCTGCCTTTCTACAGTGATATGAATCCTTCAACATATATATGCCCCTCTGAATGAAGGCCAACAGGCTCCCAAATAGCAACCATTACCTGTTTTCAGTAAGTCTCAGTTTCACTGTAAAGAGAAAGTTACACAGCGGTTTCACTCTAGCTTACTTCAGCGATTCAAACCAGAGAACCTATAGTCTATCTGCCTCTTGGAATGATGGCCAACATCTTTCAGAATACGGCACTTTCACCTGATTCTGGTGAGTCTCAGCTTCACTGTAAATAGTTAGTTAGAAAGAGGCTTCACTCTACTTTCTAACCCGATATGAACCCAAAATCATGTCTATGCCTCTTGGAGTAATGGTCGATATCCTTCTGAATCTCACCCTTTCACTAGATTCTGGTGAGTCTCAGTTTCACTGTGAATAGTCAGTTATACGGGGGGTGTGGGGATTGTGATCTTAGGGGAATAACATACTTGCAGGATAGTTTGTCTGAAGATACAACTTTGTAAAATATACATTTTTAAGGTACTTTTTTTTGTAAAAACATTAATTTGATGTTTATGTTTGACAGTGTTGCATGCCTTTTTTCGGTGAAGCTCCTGGGGGGGTTACATGAAGGGTGGGTCTCCAATAAACAAAGGTAGTGAACCTCTGGTTTAAAGTTAAAAGACCATGTTTGAGCTGGAATGAACAACAAACCTGTGGAGCTTAAATCTCTCACCTCAGCCTCCGTCGTGTCGGAGCGCTCAGGATGTCTAAATATGTAAAATCAGAGAGGTAGCTAAAGCAAATGTTGTCCTCCCACATTTCATTCATCCTTCAATTTGTCTGTCTCCTCATCCCTCCCTCCACTCCTCCCTCCACCTCAGCATCCCCCTTTAACCAGCCCATCACACACACGCACACACACACACACACACACTCAGTCACGCACAGACACGCAATCACACACTACTCGCACCCCGTCTTCATCCTCACCAAGGAGAATGGGATTACAAGGCCTAGCCTCCCTCATAACCATATCATAGAGAAGTGTGTGTGTGTGTGTGTGTGTGTGTGTGTGTGTGTGTGTGTGTGTGTGTGTGTGTGCCTGTGTTTGTGTGTGTGAGAGAGAGAGAGAGATGACTTCACTGCAGCCAAATGAGACAGAGAGCAGCGTGTTACCATTACAGATCTGAGTCATCCTCTCTCGTCCTTCACTCACACACACACACGCACACGCACACACACACGCACGCACGCACGCACGCACGCACACACACACACACACACACACAAACAGACAGAAAAATCAAAGACAGACGGACTGAAATAGATTTCGTGTTGCAGCTCGGCTCTGGATCTTCAGAAGCATTTCATATTTTATGAAAACATTTTTATTACATCCAAACAGAAACTGAAACCCAGACGAAGACAAAGAGCTCATCTCGTCTCCGCTTCCCGTTCAGCAGAGTGAGCGTGTCAGAAACCCGCCTGTCATAATTGATGCAGATCTAAACTCCCAGCTCCACCTAACAGCTGTTTCAGAGACAGCCTCCTCCTCGTCTGAAGAACACGTCTGAACTGAGGCGTCTTAATCTGACTCGTGGATTCATCGACAGCCTTCAGATTACAGTAACGCCCTCTTTACTGGACTTCCTCAAAGGTCAATAAACAGACTCTTACTCATCCAAAGTGCTGCTGCAGGAGTGCCAACAGAGACCAGGAAATATCAAGTACATCCTGTAGGAGTGATGGGCAGCAGTTAGTGACATCAGGCCCGACCTTGGGTCGTCTGACTCGCAATGTCAGGAGCAACAACGTCTAAGAGAAGGTTATGAGCTGCACCTGCACGTGGATCTCTGTTCAGACCCTTTGGTTGAAGTTTAATCCTCCTAAATTGACCGACAATGGGTTAGAAGATTGAACAGATACGATACAATACAACGTAATATTCAATGCAATACAACGGGTTACAATATGATACAATACATTTTTTTACAATACAGTATGATATAATCTTCTTGATGGCTGTCTTAATATTTCATCCCTCCACCCTCTTTTCTTAGAGATAACAAAGTATTTTGGATCTGTTAGGATCTGACACGATACGATAGAACCTGAGGCGGTAAATATACAATATGATACAATACAATGAGACATATGTTCAATGGGTAACTACTTGATTTCAATACAATAAGATATGATATGATATGTTATGTT
>NW_023260018.1:76355-78855 GCF_009762535.1 Notolabrus celidotus | reverse complement strand
CAGAGTTATGCTGGGATGACTTTTTGGTCTTTGAATGACCCCAGCCAGGGTAAGCTGTATGCTCTACCTCCCCTACCTAAAAGGAGATATATGGGCGAGAAAGAGAGGGAACGAAAGGATGGGTCTCTCAAGATGTGTTTAAAGGAAGACAGGGAAAGCAGGGCCAATGCAGGAAGCCTTTTTTGAACTAGGACTCTCACATGCCCGGTCAGACTGGATGCTCTACCTCCCCCTACTCATCCATTTTCAGGAGGGAAGACAGGAAACAAAGATAAGAGTCAAAAAGGAAATGTTCGAAAATAGCAAAGGAAGCCAGAGACAGGACAAGAAGCATGTTCAAGCCCGAGCTAGGCTGTATGCCCTACCTCCCCCTCTCCCCTACTTTCATTAGGAAAGAGAGGAGAGAGAAAACAAAGATAAGAGTCAGAGACAGGACAAGAAGTTGCTTGGAGCCAGAGCTCATTAAAGCTAGGCTAGGCTGGATGCTCTACCTCCCCTTACTCCCCCACTTCAATGAAGAGAGAGGAGAGACTAGAATGATGTTTGAAAGAAGACGGGGAAGGCAGAGCCGGGGCAAGAAGCCTCATTGGTGCCAGAAATGACTTCCACTGGATTAGGCTGGATGCTCTACCTCCCCCTACTCCCCCAAAAGAGGGAAGACAGGCGAGAAAAGAGAGGTTACAAAGGGAAGGGTTTAAATGAAGAAGGGAAAGCAGGGCCAAGTGGAGAACCCTTTTTTGGGTTAGGGCTCACCATTGCAGGCTTAGGCTGGATGCTCTACCTCCCCTCTTACTCCCCCATTTTAATAAGGGGGTGTTCCAGTCGTACAGGTTTCCACTCAGTGTGAGTCTCTTTCTCTCATTTCCCTCTTTTGTTTCTCTCTGTCTGTGTTTCATGTTGTTTAAAGTCTGCTCTGTTCATCCTCTCTTCCCTCAGTGTGTGTTTCATCTGTGTTTTCCCCTCATTATTGGTGTGTATCCAGATGGTGTGTGTGTGCCTGTGTGTGTGTGTGTGTGTGTGTGTGTGTGTGTGTGTGTGTGTGTGTGTGTGTGTGTGTGTGTGTGTGTGTGTGTGCCTTGTTTTGCATTGGCATGTGTGTCAGAGTTTGTCGAGCTTCCCACAGGGAGACCAAACAAGCGTCAGACCTTGTAGGTGCCGTCAACCAATCACACATCAAGGCTCCTGTAGTTCAGCCAATTGATGATCAAGGTTCTGGCCCTGAGTCCCACAGGAGGTGGAGCCAACACTCATTTCCCAGACGTGTGTGTGTACGTTTGTGTGTGTGTTTGTGTCTGTGTGTGTTTGTGTTTATGGCATTACACTGACCATGGTATTATGCTGATTGAGCCAGAGAGGAACAAACAAACACAGAGAACATTAAAGCTTGGATACAGAAACTGAAATACAGAAACTGAACGCACACTCCGACACATTTAATACCTCTTCTTTTTTTAGCTGTAACAAGTTCAGATCACAAAAACAGAAGAAGAAAAGACACAAATAATAACAGCTGATCATATTTAAGCCTGATTAGATGATTGGTTTTCTATTTTGACACCCAAAACTTAAGATTTAAAGATGCTTTCCAACTACAAGAACTCTTCCAAGGATGCAGGAACCTTTACAGGAACTATGTTACCCCTTTTCGATCGAGGCAGTTTCAGGGCCGGTTCAGATCCGGCACTCAATTGAGAACCAGAGACTAATGGATTCAAAGACAAAGCAGCGGTCGAGGAGACGAGCTGCCGTCGTCCTCCATCGTTGTTGTTGTGAGGGAAAGTTCACGCTAGCGCTGCTGGGAAAAGCGGTCACGTAAATCTGACGTCATGGCGTCCCTCTTCCACGGGCTCGAGGGGGCGGAGAAACAAACGGGCGCTGTGTTGGTTCACGAGTTCAACCAGCTCTGAACCAGCCCAGAAATACAACCCGGTTCATGTTGCTTGAAAAGAGGAAAGGAACAATTTAGTTCCTCAAACAGAAGTTCCTGGAACCAGAAGCTTTAGATTTAAACAAACATGGAACTACGGGTAGAAATAAGAAGTGACAATAGGACTTTGAACCCCTGGTAGCAACTTGTTTGTATTTTTACACCAAGCTTCTCTTGAATTTGTCCCGGATGATGTCTTTGGCATCATGTTAAGTTTACTTTCTGTTCTCTGACTGATGGAGAGAACATTATGAGAGAGGAGGAGGAAGAGGAGGAAGAGGAGGATGGTGAAGGAAGACATTCGTACACAACTTCTTCAGACGAATCAAAGAGTTTCATTCATTGGAAAACATTTCGTGGCATTAAGTCATCACAGACACCCCCCACCTCTCTCTCTCTCTCTCTCTCTCTCTCTCTCTCCCTCTCTCTCTCTCTCTCTCTCTCTCTCTCTCTCTCTCTCTCTCTCTCTCTCTCTCTCTCTCTCTCTCCCTGTGGCGGCTTCCAGTGGAGTCCAACTAATTACAGTGGCTATCAGGAGTGTGTGTGAGTGTGTGTGCATCCCTGCCGCTAAAT
>NW_023260018.1:0-75855 GCF_009762535.1 Notolabrus celidotus | reverse complement strand
TGAGATGTTAAAAACTGCAGAGCGGGAGACGGATGGATTCGGGGTCAGAGGAGGCGGGGCATTAGAGTTTTAATCCATAATGTGACGCGGCACACTTTGAGAAGTCTCATAAAATGACGTGTCGCATGTGATCAGAAGAAGTGTGGATGTAGTTTTATAACAGGGTGCTGCCGAGGCCTCCTAAACATGAGAACACTTAAGGCTCTGGATGCTTCAGTTTTATCCCCTGACTCTGTGAACCCCTGGGATACACCTCACGTCCAAACTCCCACCTAAATTAATAACCACTAATTTGAAATATAAAACCCAACATTTAGTTATTGTAGGAGCCAATTTCTTAGTTTAAAATTACATTTAATAATTGAATTATATTTCAGAAATATCTGTGTGTCTGTGTGTGTGTGTGGGGTGGTGTGTACACTAACTGTTGTGATCCCGCAGGTCCGAGTTTTTAAGAGTGAGGTGCTGCAGCCTAGTGGTGTGGCTGACTGAAGGGCTCAGTCTTTAGACCTTGCGGAACTTGCGGACCTTGAAGATAGTCTTTATTTCAAATCAATCATTTATACAGTTTTGTTTATGTTTAAATTATTTGATCACAAATAAAACACAATTTATATTTTTGAACCACATCCTCCGGACATTCCACCTTTTTTCTCTCAAGCAACACAAGCGTCTCGGACAACAGTCAGCCCAGGAGTGATTCACGCACAAAGGAAACAAAAAACAAAACAAAAGGATACCGTGGACACTACAGTTATTCTTCTTGTCTTTAGCTAAGTGTTGGGGACTGACTCGCTTTTGGGGAGAGCCTCAAGTGGCGATTTGAGGAACTGCAGTTTTAGGGACTTGGTTTTTGCCACAAACAGTATTTCTTTGCTGCTTTCTGTCAAACAAAAATCAAGGATAACTGATTTGAAATATAAAACCCAATAATGTTCATAGTTTTTCTACGTGTCTTTACTGTTTCTCAAAGATTCTTGTGTTCTTGTTTGTTTCGTCGTGTAACTGACAGCAGAAACTGAATTTTGCACCAAAACATTGCTGAAAGTCCTCAGAGGGAGGTTGAACATTTTGGTTTGCACCATTACTGTACCTAAAGCCCATGTGAGGGACCTCCTGAGGATCCCTGTTTGGGAATCCCTAGCCTTGAGGTGAGAGGACAAGGTTGTAAGTTAGAAATGTATTCTCCCAAACCCTGAAGGAGACGCTCTCCTCGCCCCCCTGCTGCTGGATTTCAGCCGTCAAGGTGCTCTTCAGCAAACCTCCTCAGCAGAATGTGGAAGTACGACGACTCCTGCTCGTTTATGGATTCAGCCGGACCGACAGAAGAAATTAAACTGGAGTGAAAAATTAAAAAAGTAACAGGCAGATAGTGGGTGAAAGGATGAAACGGATAAGAGGAAGGAGGACGAGTGGAACAATGAAGGGATGGAGACAGAAATGTCAGACGCTGAGAGAAGAGAGGGAGAGATGAGGAAGAGTATGCAAACGACAAAGTTAAGCTAGCTGTAGGCGGTATTAGCAGCAGCAGAGGGAATATGTGTGTGGGAACAAATTGTCGACAGGAATTCATTAGGCTCGTTGTGCGATAACGAGTGCTTGTGGTTTTAATTGACTTAATCAACAAATAGAATTAATCAGAGATTTCTAATTAATGGTAATTGATTGAAATATCCACTGGGTCACTGCGCAAGCAACCAAAATTCTCCTTCTCTCCTCCTCCCTGCCTCCTTGTGTCTCTTTGTCTGTCTCTCCTCACGTTACAGTTTGTCCTCTTCCTCCTCTCGTCCTTTTATAATATCTGTCTCTTCTAGTTCCATCCTTCTGTCAATCCCTCTTAGTCCCATCTTCCTTTCTTTCTCTTTTATTTTGTTGTCATACTCCTCCCCTGCTTGTATAAAACGGTGTTACCCGTGTTGCATTTGTTGTATTTGTTGTATTTGTTGTATTTGTTGTATTTGACATGATGAGTTATGGTGCAGGGCGTCCCTTCTGTGGATGTGTTTGACGCCTTTTTAGACCCAAGTAATCGCTCAGTAGTTTGTTACACTATGAGACAGAAATTTACAGAATAGGAAAAATATTTATGAAACACAATTCATAGGAAAGTTAGTCCACATATAAATATGGAACTTGCTCATATCTAATCGGTAGAGGAGGATTAGAGCCACTGAAAAAAATGTTAAGGTGTTAGTTTTTTTGAAACTCTGATTTTGATCTCACAATCCCAGATTTAATCTTGGAATTCTGATTTTAATCTCAACATTTTCTAGAGTGGTTTCTTCACAGTTCTGACTGTTTTCTCAGAATTTAAATAAAAAATTGAGACCTTAAACTTTATTTTTTTTTACTCGCCCATCCTCCAAGTTGTTGTTTTTCCTTGGCCCTAATCGTCTTCCATGAATGAGCCAACAAACAGAGCAGAATGTAACATTATGAAATACTAGAGGCTCATTGAAATGAATGAAATAGTTAAAATTGTAACATGATGCTTCTCATCTATGAGGTCAAATTAAATCAGATTGAAAGCAGCTTCTGAGAGGACATTTTGCAGATAGTTGAAAGTGTTGAGTTTCCAATCGAACCATCGTTAACATCCAACAAATATTCAGTACAAAGATGTCTACACTTCAAATAATGACCACCTAGATACCCCATGAGCATCAACATCCAACCTACCATCAGTGCTGGTTCCTATTTACCAAACTACAATCTGTTACAAACCATAACTTGGATTCTTTTGAGCTTACACTGAACCTAAACTCATCAGATCTGTAGTCCGACTGGATGAAGTCAGATTGTAAATCACTCACATCAACATTCGTTCAAAGTTCCAAGTTCTCATCTTCTGCGTCTCTTTCTGTCTCGCTCTCATTTCAAAGTGCTTTACTCTTTAAAACCACTGACATAGCAACCACACTAACAACCTCTACTCTCCTCTATCCTCTCCTCTATCCTCTCTCTCTCTCCTTCCCTCCCTCCCTCCATCCCTCTCTTCACGGCAGGTCTCGGTAATTAGATTGTGGAGATGAGGAGGTGGAGGAGAGTTAAGAGGATTTTGTTTTTAGGAGAGGGAGATTTAAGAATGAGGGAGAGAGAGAGAGAGAGGTATGGAGAGGGTGAGAGCAGGAGAGATCAAGCTTGAGAGTGAGAAGGAGACAGAGAGAGACAGAGAGAGAGAGAGAGAGAGGAAGTGGAGGGGGAATTAGAGAAAGAGGGAAGCAGATGCTCTTCTTTTTGTTTATCCTGAGTAGGTCACCCTTCTCTTAAGAGGAGGTTGAGTGACAGAAAGAGAAATGCATGAAGTGAGAGAAGGCAGACAGTACTTGTTCTTCTTGTGTCTCTCCTGGTCGACCTTCAGTTGGACTAAAAAGATAAACGTACAGAGAAGACATTACTGCAGGGAAACGAGGGGTTTGCTTTTTTCATGATTGTAAAAATGACGAATTCATCCATCCTTCGCCGTTTGGCAGAACTCTTCTCGCCAGTCGCCTTCTCCATCTTCTCTTGAGCGTCCCACGACTTCCTGGATGGGATATGTCGCCCCTCCAGGGTTACTCTAGTCTCAGTTGAAGCCCTAATGAAAGGCTGAACAACCTAAGGAGCATTGGTCTTACTTAGGACTATGGATCAGGACAAATTCCAAACCAAAACCGTCACATCGTCTGCGAAACAGCAGAGTTACACCACTACATCTACTCTCACGTCATCCATCCATCCATTTTCATCTCAGTGACAGCAGGCTAAGCTTGTCGACCCAAGCATCCTACTCCTTAGCAACATTTCCAAGTCCTCTCAGGGGAATCTAAGGTGTCCCCAAGCGAGGCGGGATATAATCCCTTCAGCGAGATCTGGGCAACCCCAAGGTCTCCTCCCAAGTAGGGGCCCTACTTCTACTTCCCACCACCCAATCTCTGAGGCTGGAGATGTACTTTCTTTTCAACCTTCCTGAGTACACAACATCATTGTACACATTCTTAATGATGCAACCTGCATCCTCATGGAAGATACCTCTAGAGCAGGGGTGCCAAATATGTCAATTACGATCGACCGGTAGATTGCGTCCCATTCAAAAAAAATAGCTGCCATCCAATCACCTGGCATCTGCCCCTTGATTGACGCACCAGGCAGCCTGTCTCTCCAAGTTTAACACACAGGTCACCACACATGCACGGACAAACGTGAGCTACTGCAAAACTCCTGCAAGCGAAGTGCAAACTAGTCAGTCATTCAACAGATGTCTAAAAAGAAGAGGTGAAAAATGAGCGAGAGAGCTGGGCCAAGTAAGAAAGTAAGATCGTACCACTTCCATGAGGAATGGGAGGAGGACTTTTTTTTCACCAAGTGCATTTGCCTTACCTGTCAAGCTAGCATTGCTATCCCAAAGAAGGGAAATGTGGAGAGACACTTTTGAACTGTTCATAAAAACAATGACACTGACTTTCCTCCAAAAAACGAGCTAATAAAGAGAAAAGTAAGGGAACTAAAATCACAGATATATTTCACTTTGTATTGTAGGTGGTAGATCATTTTGACTTGGTCATTTTAAAAGTAGCTCACAAGCCCAAAAAGTGTGGGCACCCCTTCAAATCATCCTAAAACTGTGTCTGAATCGTGTTACCTTTTGAGGTTGAGCACATTGCATGGTCACCATCATGTGCACGGTTAAAAACAAGACCACCTCCAGCCTGAAGGTGAGCCTCGCTACCCTTTAGGGGGGAGCTCATTTCAGTTGCTTGTATCAGCGATGTCAGTCCTTGGGTCTCCACATAAGGCTGAATGAGGGTTGCAATGCAGGTCTATGAAGGTCCAGCTTTCTGTAACCCCGACTCTACAAATACGCCAACTGGTTAGGGGCCCAACTCTGCAGAACAGGACCCTGAAGGTGCCCCTCTTCCTCTTCCTGTTGTCTTTTGGACCTTCACTTTAATTCCCCGTTTTTACACATTAACAAATCAGCAGCTCCCCTTCAGATCTGATTCACTCCTCTCTCACTCCCTCTCTCCCTCCCTCTCTCTCTCTCTCTCTCTCTCTCTCTCTCTCTCTCTCTCTCTCTCTGTGTTTTTCTTTCGTTGTTACTCTCTAACTTTTCCATTCCCCTTCTATCTCAGACTTTCTTTGTACCCACTTTAATCTTCCATCTCTCTCTTTACACTACCTCTCCTCCTCTTCTCCGTCGACCTATACCTCACACTTATTTTCCGTCCATCTCATCCCTCCCTCCGTATCCTCTGTCTCCTTCTCTTTTCCCCCGCAGTCTCTCCGTGGCTTTCCATGTATTTTGGAAAGAAAAGCTTTTTAGCAAATATTTGTCTGACTGTGTCTGTAGAGCCCTCTGAGTCAATATAGGCCCAGCCAGGCTCGACCCGTCAGAGAGAGAGAGAGAGGGAGAGAGAGAGAGAGAGAGAGAGAGAGAGAGAGAGAGAGAGAGAGAGAGAGAGAGAGAGAGAGAGAGAGAGAGAGGGAGAGAGAGAGGGAGGGGATCAGTGCATAAAAACCAGCAGTGCAGAAACAATAGAGACTTAGGATTCTCTCTCTCTTTTCTGTCCAAAAATAAACTCTCAGAGAAAAGCTTTGCAGTCTGAAGCTGACCAAATAGAAATCCTGACACTGATAAAAAGAAAGAAAGAAGAGGTGTTGTGTTTTCAGTTTGATACGAACAGAAAAGGACCAAAGATATCTCAAAAAGAGAAGATCAAGGTAGACGTTAGCATACTTTAGCATACTCATTAAAGCAGAACTTTATCCCTGAACTACGTGTGTTTGGACCGGTGGACCCAGGGTCTAAATTTAGTTCAGGGGTAGATAATCTCCCCGCTAAAAAGCCCCTGCTAGGGGGGTAGTACTTTTCAAAGGTCCCGGGACTTTCAGGGGGCGGGGCCTGCAATGCTGAACGTGTCTGATTGGTAGATTAACCTCAGTGTTTTTATTCCTCCCTCCGTCCACAATAACATCACACACATCTGTGATTCTCTTGATTTCTCTTTCTTTCATTAGTTTTTATTTGTTCTATCTTTTTTGTATGTGTGTGTACTTTTCAAAAGAAGAAGCTGTGATTCTCTTGATTTAGCAGCTTGTAACAGTAGTCTTCTCTCAGCCCACCGTGAATGCGTCTCTCCTCCCGGTGTTCCGGTTTTAAAAGTGACCCTGTAAACTGGAGACCTTCAGCTGAACGTGTCAGTGTTTGTGGAGTTTACACAGCTGTTGAAACACAGAGGGAGTTCCTGGGAATGCAAACTAGTTTAGTTTTTATTAAGATTTCAAAATATCCTCATCAGATATTTAATGATGGTCTAAAGACGTTTATGAGGGATGCATCCGGCTGAGAGTCTCCAGTTAACAGGGTCGCCGTTTAAACCAAAACACCGGCCGATCTCTGCGATCACGGCTTTTTGAGTTCAAAAGGATTTTAAAGCCGTGTTGAAACGTCTTTGCTACTCGCGCTTATCTCCTCTCACGTGTTGATTCAGTGAATCCATCTGTGATGAAATATAGCACCATCTAAAACAGACCAGCTGAGTCTCTTCATGCTAACAGGCTAACTGTTGTGTTGATTCATTCTTTGCGTTTTACATGTTTTGAACTGCAGGCCCAAAATTTTCACTTCTTTTCATGTTTTTCTGCTTAAAGAGCACAATTTAAAATTTGAGGAAAATTAATTTTTTCGACAGGCTCCGGGTCAACTTTTGAACTTTTTTTTTGTCAAATTTATTTTTGTCAAATTTATTTTTGTCAAATTTATTTTTGTCAAAAAATTTTTTGTCAAAATGTTTTTTGTCAAAATTTTTTTTGTCAAAATTTTTTTGTCAAAATTTTTTTTGTCAAAATTTTTTTTTGTCAAAATTTTTTTTGTCAACATTTTTTTTGTCAACATTTGATTTTGTCAAAAAAATGTTTCAAATTTTTTTTTTTCCCCCCCAAAAAACATCATTTTTTTTTTTCAATTTTTTTTTCAAAAGGATTTTAAAGCCGTGTTGAAACGTCTTTGCTACTCGCGCTTATCTCCTCTCACGTGTTGATTCAGTGAATCCATCTGTGATGAAATATAGCACCATCTAAAACAGACCAGCTGAGTCTCTTCATGCTAACAGGCTAACTGTTGTGTTGCTCAGAATGATACCTGCCTGTCCGTCTGCTTCTATGGTGTCATCTGTGATGAACGGCATTCCTCTTTGTTTTACTGCCCCTTACTGGTCTGGTGGTGTAGTGCATTTACTTGTGCTGATTGAGAAATGATCTATCCAGACTACACTCATTTTTTGTACCAGACTGTAAACATGTTTAGTTCTGCTGTAGAAATCAGCTTCTTTGAATTGGTGTGTATGTGGTTTCCTGGTACTTCCAGAGCCAGCCTCTAGTGGACACTCAATGAAATGCAGTTTTTAACACTTCCACATCGGCTTCAATTCTCGCGGCTGGAGGTTGCCACTTGGGCCAGACTTGGCAGCTAGCAACACCTTTCAGTCAGCCTCTTATTTATTCATAATTATACGTATGTGTTAGCCTTAATATGATCAACACAGATAGGTTTAGGAAACTGTTTTTGTGCCAGGCTGCAACATGAAGCCTGATGCAGATCCCTTGGCTTTTGCAGCCAGCCTCAAGTGGACACTTGTGGAGCTGCAATTCCAAGAAGAGTTGCAAGCTGTTCCAAATGGTTGATTTTATGGAGTGTGAGTTCTGCAGGGTCTAGATTTCAGATTTCAGAGTCGTAGTTCCCCTCTGACTGTAACACGCAGAATTATTGTTCCAGCTTCAATCTAGCTTCATTTATCTCCCCGCGCTCCCCCACGCTGTCGGCTGCAGTTATTTGGTGCAGAGCGAGTATCACTTAGTTGTTTTGTTGTTGTTTGGAGCCTCCTCCTTCAACATAATACACACCTCCTGTTTGGAATAAATTTATCTGCAACCTCACACACAAACACACACACCAGGCTTGTCCTCTTGATCCTGTCTGCTCTATTCTGCATCCCCATCTCCTGTTTAGACAACCGGGCGAGCTGCAAATATGCTAAACTGAAGAGAGCGAGAAAGAGGGAGATGAAAGACAGAGGAGGAAGTGTGTGTGAAAGGAGCAGTGTGTGTGTGTGTGTGTGTGTGAGGAAAAGAGGGAGAGAGAGAGTAAGAGAATCCCATTTCATTGTAATAGTGTTTAATATTTATTGGAAAAATGTAAAGAAAATGTAAAGGAAGTGCTTTTCAGCGAGCGGGCAGGATTAGCATAAATAGTTTGGGGCTTGGACGTGTTTGGTCCCTGCCGCAGAGGAGTAAGGCTGTCCCCTCTATTCTCTGTGACACACACACACACACACACACACACACACACACACACTCAGAAACACATGCATATGTTTGCACACACATCTACTTACTCTTGTGCACACGCCTGCATGAGTAAACATGCAAACACTCACACACTCGCTGACCTTTGCGTGTGGGAACTCATCAGCATATAGTGATTTATAATAGGCACTGCCAATCCTTGTGTTTCTTTTTTCCCACTTTTTTGCATTTATTAGACAGGAGCAGAGAGGGGGATATTGGCTGTTGTCATTTATTTTATGCACTGTTACTGCTGATCAAGGATGTGTGTGCTGAATTAGACTTTATGCTAATAAATTGTTGTGAATGACCGGAATTTAACAGCACTGAAGTGTGGAGAGTTTTGAAAATGAATAAAGGCGGCGTGCATACTGAAGGTCTGAAGGAGAGTTCAGGTTTATTACAACTTTTATCGGATTTGCATGGTTTTGATTCTCATTTCCGTCGGTAAGTTTGTGCTTCTGAAACTTAAGGTTAATCGCGGACAGGTTGAAAACTTCTAGGATTGCTCCTGCTGGCAACTCTGCTTTAATACCTGCAATGTAAGAGTCCTCAAAAGTCCATCTTTTAAAAGTTCTTGTTCAGTCAGGACCGCACAAGCACAACTCTCCTCTCATTCGTGTGCATACATGAAAGTTTAAAGCAGGGAGAGCACACACACCCCTCTGGTTTGTGTGCATAGCTGAAAAGCAAAGGCAGGGAGAGCACACATCCCTTCTCTTTTGTGTGATATTGGAAATGCCAAGGAAGGAAGAGCACTATTCCTCTCTCTTTCATCTGCATACATGAAAATGCAAAGCAGGGAGAGCATCAGCAAAGATCCAGGGGTACAAAACAGAGCAAGCATCATTGACGATACATATGACACTGGTAAAATCAGACACAGCAGAAAGGAGGAGCTGAGGTAGAGGTGGGTTGTGAAGAGGTTTGCAGGGAGAGCAGCAGCAGGAGAAGGCTGAGGCTGGATCTGATGATGTTCTCAACCTTTCCTTCTCTCTTTTCTTGTTTCTGTCACCCGACAGTCGCTGTCTTCAGAGGTGAGAGCCCGACGCAGAGGTGTCGCCTCTGTTCTCAAACTCTGCCAGAAGCTGCTGCAGCAAAGCCAGGTGGGTCCTTTATTTAAACCTGATTCTGTCTTTGTCAACAATGACTCCTAACTCCTTCTAAACTCGACCCCTACATCTCCAGAGATCTGACCCCTTACCTTAACCCTGAGAAGAAAGAGCCGACACTTTAACATTTAGAATAACCGGCAGGAATGACTGCCAAATTAAAATAATTAACAGTACAGTGCAGAAATGATACATCTACAAACATTTTCAGTCTAAGTTCTGCAGAAAACAACATCTCTCCAGGTTTTACCAAAGTTTATTTTAATGTCTGAATGATTAAATGAATGTTAAACTCATTCAAACCATTAAATAGCATTTAATAATTCAACATTGTATGTGTCTGACAGGTCTTTGCTTCTCTGTTCTCTCAGCTCAAAATTAGAAATTTGATGTTTCTTGATTCAACACGTTGTATTCTCTCTTCTTGAAATCCTGTAAATTGTGCACCAAATCCCCGTGACTCAGCTTAACCTTCAGAGGAATTATATTGCTCAAACTGTACGGATTTAAAATCATCCCATGAATTGAATTTAATCATATGATTAGCATGATAATAGCTTTTGTAATTCTAACAAAACTGTCTCCACAATCCCCTCCTCCGGGACAGTCGGGCCCCATGGCGGAGGTGGGCCCAGAGGCGGAGCAGCACCGCGAGGCCCTGCAGCTGCTGTCGATCAACCTGGAGAGGAGGTGGGAGGCGATCGTGATGCAGGCGCTGCAGTGGCAGAACCGACTGAAGAGAGAGCTGGGAGAGCAGCAGGTTAGAGCGCTCTGACATTTACACTCTCCATCCTTCACTCCACACTGCAGGCAGTCAGCTGACGCACTGTCACACTCACTGAGCATGTCAGGGTTTGATTTGATGCTAAGATGCAGCGTGAAAGACAGATGGTGCTGTGATTGAAGCTTAGCTGTGGAACAATCTTTACAACCCGAGACGGTGTGATAATGTTTGTGAAATAAGAACCGACTCCAGAACAAAACACAAACTTTGATACGGACTAAAACTCTTCATTCCTTCCTTACAGATTAAACTGGGAAACACAAGATGATAAAATCTGTTTTATAAAGCTCCTGGGAGGAGGTTCTGAAACTGAAATGTCATCTTTCAATGACAGAGTTCAACTGAACTTAGTGAGATCTGAACAGCTTCAAGAAATCATGCAATGCTTTTTGTTCTTCCTCTCAAAACATCCTTCCTGAAAGTTTTAATGACCAAGAAAGAAGATAGACTGCAAACTGAAGAAGAAGAACTGTTTTCAAATCAGCGCCTGATTGAAAGCTGGCTATTCTGTAGAATTCTAAAGGTAACAGATCTGGTGGGATAAAAGAAAATCTGAGACCTAGTAACAGGGAATCTGAGATCTTGTTGCAGTTAATCTAAGATCTAGTTACAGAGAATCTTAGACCTTGTTACAGAGAAATTGAGACCTAGTTGCAGTTAATCTAAGACCTTGTTATTGGGAATTTGAGGCCTAGTTACAGGGAATCTAAGACCTAGTTACAGAGAATCTGGGACCTTGTTACAGAGAATCTTAGACCTTATTACAGAGAATCTGAGGCCTAGTTGCAATTAATCTAAGACATTGTTATTGGGAATTTGGGACCTATTTGCAGTACATCTGAGACCTAGTTACAGTGAATCTCAGCAATTATAAAAGTTTTTGTGGCTTTGGCAAATAAAATGAGTGGAAGCTTTTATGATATTAAATGCGAGGTGTTGATGTATATAAGGAATATAAGAGGACCCAGTATGGAGCCCTGTGGAACACCACACTCTGTGTTATATAGATCAGTCCTGTGAAAAGTTGGGACAGTAGTCTGAATGATTTAATCGGGTCTGAATTAGCTGTCATTAACTGTCCTGACTCTATTCTTCCATCAGAGTAAAACTATGTGTGTCTGTGTTAAAGCCTTCAGAGGCCGGAGCTTCACGGGGGGGGCCAGACTCTGCATCAGTGAAACCAGTTGATACGGACTGATCTGTTAGTCCTCCGCTGTGATCAGCGTCACAGACACTGAAATGTTTTCTCTGCCGCCTCCTCCACAAACAAAAGGCAACTCTGCAAATGAGATTTTAACATTTTGACAGTTTGCATATCACAACACAACCACGCGCGTCCTCACCGTGACGGCACATCCCCCAAAGGTTTGTCTTATTAGAAATCATCGTCTCAGGTACAGAACCACTCAGCGGTCACAGTGACGGTTTAACGCCGCAGGATGACAGCTCTGCACATGTGCAGCTGGTCGGGGAGGGGGTGGGGGGGGTGAAGTATGAGCGTTGGGGGTAGTAAGAGATGTAATGCTTTGGATGGTGCCATCCGGGGACAAAGTACCCGGGTCGGACGAGCACGGGGACACTGGAGAGAGCGAGAGAGCTGAGTGCTTTCTTTGGTTAATATGACGGCAGAGTGCTGCAGCAGGATGGAGCCTTTATGGATTTCTAATAGTGATGAATATTGTTTTATACCCATGGAAGGAGAGATGCATTTGAATATAAGGTACACACACATAAAAAGCTGCACACACACACACTAACACACACACACTGACACTTGTAAATACATATAGTGTTCTGAATGAATGCCTGCATGAAGAAATGAAGTGTGTCGTCTGCATGTAGTCACACTCCGGGACGGTTTATTGATTGCGGGTGATTAATTGATGGATAGTGACGTGTTAAGAGCTAGAAGACGAAGAGGAGTGGGCGAAGGAAGCTAGGAGGGACCGAGGAGGAGGACAGGAGGGGACATCTCACTCTAAGGCGGTGCAAAAATATATACCCCCCCCCCTCTAAATATCAATACATTAAGTGGATTATAAATGTGCTTTTATTTGCAAGTAATCACAACAGACCTCCGCTCCTGTAGGTGTCACTGTTGGGCGAGTTGGCCTGAATATGCTGTGGGTAAAAGAGAGAGAGAGAGCAGAGGTAGTGAGGAATGATTATTTACTTACAGCTCATTTAGCCTTTAGTAACTTTGAACAGTATAAGATAAGATAAAGATAACAGTGACTTCATTGTCTTCTTTTGAAGTGTGATCATTGTTTCAATCAATTTAATTTGTTGTTTTTTATTTATTTTGTTTTGTTGCACTTCATGTAAAGAAACTTAGAATAGCACTGTATGAGTCCTATCAATTATTATTACTAATATAAGTGTTATTATTATTATTATTATTATTATTATTGTTATTATTATTATTACTATTATTATTATTATTATTATAATTATTATCACTATATTACTATTACTATTATTATTATTATTATTATTACTATTATTATTACTATTATTATTATTATTACTATTATTATTATTATTATTATTATTATTATTATTATTACTATTATTATTACTATTATTATTATTATTACTATTATTATTACTATTATTATTACTATTATTATTACTATTATTATTATTGTTGTTATTATTATTATTATTATTGTTATTATATATTATTATTATTATTATTATTATTACTATTATTATTACTATTATTATTATTATTACTATTATTATTACTATTATTATTACTATTATTATTACTATTATTATTATTATTATTATTATTATTGTTATTATTATTATTATTATTATTATTATTATTATTATTATTATTATTATTGTTATTACTTATATAAGTTATATTGTTATTATTACTATTATTTTTATTATTATTATTTCATTCCATTTTTTTCAGAATTTCAGTTTGTTTTGAACAATTTTTCTAAGATATTGGGAAAATATAAATCAGAGTCTTGTTGTGCTTCCATAAGCTCAGCTAGCTAATAATTGAGTGATGACATAAAATAGAGATCAGCTGTTATGAAATTCAACCTGACATTTCATTGGTTCATCAGTTGCTTCATTTTCGCTCTGATTTTTCCGATGTCACGCTAAAGTATTGAAATGTAAAGAAAACAATTAAAAATGACTCTAACTGAATTCAAGCATAATATTTAGTTCAACAGATTTCAGTGAATCTCAAGTATAAGGGAATAAAAAAAACAAAGGAGTGAAAGGATAGGAGTAATCTGAGATTTAAGTCAATCATCTGTGAGATTAAACTCAGTAAAGTTTGTTCCTGTAATCTTTCAGTCTTTCAAATACTCAGTTCATCACTACGCTGATGATACCCTCCTGTATTTCTTTACCTGGCTGATGATTGAGGATCCACAGACCTTCCAATGAGTGATATACAGAGTAAGAATCAGTCCCACTGTACATGCGCTGTTTAGGGTGCGACTCTCCTTTTCCCTCTCGTCCACACACACACACACACACACACACACACACACACACACACACACACACACACACACACACACACACACACACACACATCGTAGGGAAGGAGAAGACAAATAACAGAGGCCAGACACTTTGACCTCGCTGCCTGGCTGGAGAGTAATTTCAGTTCTGCTGGGGATGGGAGAGGAATAAAGAGAGAGAGAGAGAGAGAGAGGGAGAGAGAGAGAGAGAGAGAGAGAGAGAGAGAGAGAGAGAGAGAGAGAGAGAGGGGGAGAGGAATAAAGAGAGAGAGAGAGAGAGAGGGAGAGAGAGAGAGAGAGAGAGAGAGAGAGACAGACAGAGAGAGAGAGACAGAGAGAGAGAGGGAGAGGAATAAAGAGAGAGAGAGAGAGAGACAGACAGAGAGAGAGAGAGAGAGGGGGGGAGGAACGGTGAGGCATATATCTGGGTGGTTTAGCTTATAAATGAACACTTCTGCTCAGTGATAAAACGGTTGTCCTCTCCTGGTCCCTCTGAGAGCATGTTTGTGTGTTTGTGTGTTTGTGTGTTTGTGTGTTTGTGTGTTTGTGTGCAGCTCTGTGTGAGAGTCTGGTTGCTGCTGTACAAATGGTTTTGTGTGTTTTGGACTTTAGGTTCCTCTGAGTCATGTTTGACTGTTTCTGGTTGAATGAAAGCAACTTTTTTAAAAACAAATTATTGATATTTTTAGTATTGCTACTCCCTTAACCCTCTAAAGCTCTACTACCTGGATGTAAATCAATTATGACGTTCTTACCTTTAGACTTGTCAGATGGTTGGAATTCAAATTTCTGAAGCATCTCTAGACGAGTTCTAAGTTACATATTGTTAAGCGTCTGCATCATGATCGTATTATTGAAGCTCCTTAAGAACCCCTTGTTGCACTTAATTCACAAATCAACCCCTATTTACAGTGAATGTGAGACCTAGCTACCTAATTACAGTGAGTCAGAGACCTGGCTGCAGTGAATCTCAGTTACAAAGAATCTGGGACCTTGTTGCAACAAATCTGAGATGTAGTTACAAAGAATCTGGGACCTTGTTGCAACAAATCTGAGATGTAGTTACAAAGAATCTGGGACCTTGTTGCAGTGAATCTAAGACCTGTTTGCAGGGAATCTGATAACTAGTTACATTGAATCTAAGACCTGTTTGCAGGGAATCTGATAACTAGTTACATTGAATCTGAGACTTTGTTACAGAAAATCTGAGACCTATTTGCAGGGAATCTGATAATTTTTTACAGAGAATCTGAGACCTTGTTACAACGATTCGATTCCTGGCTGTGACCATGTCCTGCATGTCTTCCCCCACTCTCCACTCCCCATATTTCCTGTCTCTCTTCAGCTGTTTTGTCTTAAAGGCAAAAATGGCCCAAAAAACACAACTATAAATAAGTGACTGTAGATACAGTGAAGCTGAGACTCAGCAGAGACAGATGGACTCCACAGCTGAAACAGAACGTTGGTATTTGGTTTGAGTACAGTCGTAAGCATCATGTGGCACAAGACGCTTATAATGAATGTGTAGATTTAACTGTACCTTTAAGATTCATCCTCTGAGGAACATGAATGTTTACATATTGATCTGAAGTGTCCATTCAGATCCATCCTTCAGAGGTCATGTGATTCAGGTCTTGGATTTGGTATCAGAGGTCATGATATCGTAGCAGACGTACGTTGTTGTTCAGCGTGTGTGTGCTCTGCTGCTCAGACAGCAGATGAAGGATCCTGTTTTATCTTGTGTTTGATGTAAACGAGTCTAAATTAAAGCTTCATGGTGTTGTGAGGATGAGGTTTCACTCACTTTACCTGTTAGCAGAATGTAATATATGGAAATTATATTTTAGAACACTTTCCTGGCGATTATAAAATATATTTCAGAGCGGAGTTATGAGCAACATATGGAGGTTTTCATTCTCCGTTTGCAATTACATTCAAAGCAGCCTGTCTGCTCCTCCACTCTGCATGGAGAGGTGATTTATCTGTGCGCTTCTATTCATTTTGAATCAGAGCGGTGACGCCGGGCTCCCTCAGCTCTTTGACAACCGGTACAGCAGAGAGCCAGCAGAGACTGGAGCAGCACAGCAGCTCCTGGAGGAGCGCAGGCACATGAATAATCACCCAGACGCTGCTAGATAGCTCGGCTCTCCTTGGGCCTTCCAGCAGATGCTATGCTAACAAATGGGAGCAGTCAAACCAGAGCTAATGGGAAAAAAGTTTTTATGCTTTCACCCCCAAAAAACACTGCACAGGTCCCTCGCATGCACACACACACACACACACACACACACACACACAC
This sequence comes from Notolabrus celidotus, assembly GCF_009762535.1. Taxonomy (NCBI): domain Eukaryota; kingdom Metazoa; phylum Chordata; class Actinopteri; order Labriformes; family Labridae; genus Notolabrus; species Notolabrus celidotus. Next base: position 59,841 of record NW_023260018.1, on the reverse strand, counting down.
ACACACACACACACACACAGAGGCCACCAGGTGTGATTAAGGCAGAGTAAACACCAGGCTCTGATAATCTCACGTGTCATTACAGGAAGAACAGATTAAATATGTCCAGATTATTGTGTGTCTCTGCACATCAGCTGGTCGTCAGGCAGATTAACAAGAAATAACAATATTCCTTCCAGTAACCAAGAGGGGGAACCTTCTTTTTTTATCATTTTGGCAGGACTTTCCTCTAAAAAAATTCACAGTAACATGTTTGCACTGTCTTTTTTTGGTCTGATTACAAAAATGATCATGTAAAAACAGGAACATCCTGGTTCTTTTTTTGCATAATTAACTCAAGTTAAAAGTTAGACCTCAGCTGGAGCCTGACAGTTACTTGATAATATTATAAATCTGCATCTTGATGACCCCTTTGTTTCAGCTTATCAGAGCAAAAAGACAGATCTGAGTTGATTTCAGTGCAACTTCTTGGATACAGTGAAACTGAGACTCAGTAGAGACAGATGGACGGGAGCTCCACAGCTGAAATAGACTGCTGATAGTTGGTGTCCATCAGAGAAATCCAGGACAGAAACTGAGCACTGGTCAGCAGATTTCAGGTGACTTTAGTGTGAGTTGCTGGTTACAGTGAAACTGAGACTCAGCAGTAGCAGAAATAAACTTTTCACAACTTGAGCTGGAATGGATTTGTGTTATGAAGCGAAAGCCTTAGCTGTTCGATAGAAATATGTTTTTTAAGTGTCATGCTTCTGTAGAACAAAGTCAACTGACTTTAGTATGACTTGCTAGATACAGTGAAACTGAGACTCAAGAAAAAAAAGAATGAACCCCTCACAACTTGAGCTTTTAAGATTTGTGCTATGAAGCAAAAGCCCTAGCTAATCAGTAAAAACAAAGATTATTTCAGTCTCATACTCCTGTAGAAAGATGTCAGACAACTTTAGTGTGACTTTAGTGTGATACAGTGAAACTGGGACCCAGTATGGACAGATAGATAGGATAATAAGATGAAAAGATCACTCTTTGTTAGCATCACTTGAGGTAAAGAAACCAGTACCTCAGAGGTGAGTTTTGACTTAAAGAAAAGGAAATTTTTCACACGACTTGGCAACAAACTGATAGCGTCATTTTCTAGATACAGTGAAACTGAGACTCAGCAGAAACAGATAGACAAGGTGATGTTATGAACCCTGACTTTAGAGGTCTTTATGTTTAACTTTGGTGGAAAAAGTGATAAAAGTCTGAACGATTTTTAACCTCCAAACTTTGAAGTCAACTTTTGTCATGTTTAGAAACTTTAGAACATTTGACTTTTGAACTTCTGACACTTTCGATCTGTGTGTGAGTAAATCAAACACCAGGTATACAAAACTCACCTGTGTTTGTGTGCCACATATTGTCAACTCAGTCGTGTTCAAACACATCATCTCTAGTAGTCACTTCCTGGAACATCTGGACGCACAGTTTTTGGAGGAACACCCCGGCATGTTGCTGGACTCTGGGCGGGAAATGCTCACCGCTGTTTGACCGGTTCATCCGTCTCCCCTGCCGGATCGCCAGCTCTGGCTGGTGACCAGCAACACTGTGTTTATGAAGCCGCCGTCTCCTCCCTCCATTCAGCTATTAACTGTTCCAAAATTACAGAAATGAGATAAATTACAGATCTGAATTATACACAAGGTTTCCGTGGGTCATCAAATACTGGATTTGATTGGATTAGTCTGATTGATAGCCTCTCTCCTCGGCTCTGAATGTGTTTTTGAATACGTCTGCAACTGGCAAAACCCAGTTCAGTCATTACCCCCATCTCCCTTATCAGCACAAGGGGAATAAACACAAATCTAATAGAAATTCATTACACAGAGCCATATCCACACATACACACACAGCCAACTAGTTTATTAGATTAATAGGCTATGAATGGCTAATACGAATTACCCCCCCTCTCTTGTTAACGAGACGCGGAGCAATTTGTATAATTATGTCTGTGGAAGGGAAGAATTCCTGTGTCTAAGCATATTTTTAGACAGCCGAGCTTTCTGAAGGCTTTTGATTACGTATTTACTTTGGGGTTTTCAGCTCCGTGCTCTTTCTCTCAGAAGTCGTTTTTGAATAATTCATCGCTTTGTTCCAGAGCGGAATAATTTGTGTTGAGATTTATGAGCAATTGCTTTGGGGTGGGCTGATTTTTTACTCTTTTTTAAATGATCACAGAACGTGTTTTTGTCAGAGTCGGGTGTCAGTGTGTCTCTTTTCAAACGGCGGTCTGAGTGGAGACGGCGCTCGCGGAGAGGATTCTTTAAAACACGTCCTTTTTCAAAGAGTTTGGTGCCAAAACAACACACACCACATCTGAGGAGAGATGGACTAAACTCCCACTGTGTCTGATGACACAAGATAAAACATTATGTGCACTTTAAATGATAATAAAGCAGCGCCCAACACTCTTATTTAACTTCAGTCTGAGCAGGCCGGTCAGCTCTATCAAAGAGGAACACAGAGATACAGTGAGCAGTGATTCAGGAACAAGACCTAACTTCAGTCTGAGCAGGCCGGTCAGCTCTATCAAAGAGGAACACAGAGATACAGTGAGCAGTGATTCAGGAACAGGACCTAACTTCAGTCTGAGCAGGCCGGTCAGCTCTATCAAAGAGGAACAGAGATACAGTGAGCACTGATTCAGAAACAAGACCTAACTTCAGTCTGAACAGGCCGGTCAGCTCTATCAAAGAGGAACAGAGATACAGTGAGCAGTGATTCAGGAACAAGACCTAACTTCAGTCTGAGCGGGCCGGTCAGCTCTATCAAAGAGGAACACAGAGATACAGTGAGCAGTGATTCAGGAACAGGACCTAACTTCAGTCTGAACAGGCCGGTCAGCTCTATCAAAGAGGAACAGAGATACAGTGAGCACTGATTCAGGAACAGGACCTAACTTCAGTCTGAACAGGCCGGTCAGCTCTATCAAAGAGGAACACAGAGATACAGTGAGCAGTGATTCAGGAACAGGACCTAACTTCAGTCTGAACAGGCCGGTCAGCTCTATCAAAGAGGAACAGAGATACAGTGAGCAGTGATTCAGGAACAAGACCTAACTTCAGTCTGAGCAGGCCGGTCAGCTCTATCAAAGAGGAACACAGAGATACAGTGAGCAGTGATTCAGGAACAAGACCTAACTTCAGTCTGAACAGGCCGGTCAGCTCTATCAAAGAGGAACACAGAGATACAGTGAGCACTGATTCAGGAACAAGACCTAACTTCAGTCTGAGCGGGCCGGTCAGCTCTATCAAAGAGGAACACAGAGATACAGTGAGCAGTGATTCAGGAACAAGACCTAACTTCAGTCTGAGCAGGCCGGTCAGCTCTATCAAAGAGGAACACAGAGATACAGTGAGCAGTGATTCAGGAACAAGACCTAACTTCAGTCTGAGCGGGCCGGTCAGCTCTATCAAAGAGGAACAGAGATACAGTGAGCAGTGATTCAGGAACAGAACGAGCAAACACAAGGTGCCTGAGCTCCAATATTTATGCACCATGGATAAGTTACTCCAAACAGAGCCGTCTAGACCGGACTCTATGTTCTATTATCAACAAAGACCCAACATCAAGACCGGATCAGATCCAGTCCCATCTTACAGACAGGACTCAGTCTGATCTCATCCTAATCCAAAAAGAAGAAAAGAAAGAAAGAACGAATGAAGAAAGAAGGAAGGAAGGAAGGAAGGAAGGAAGGAAGGAAGAAATAAAGAAGGAAAGAAAGAATGAAAGAAATAAATAAAGAAGGAATGAATGAAAGAATAAAGGAAGGAAGGAAAGAAAGAAAGAAAGAAAGAAAGGATGAATAACAGACCCCAAAAAAGGAATCTACAGCAGAGATCCAGAGGAACCTACGAGACAAGGGAGCTCAGGGACTCCAGAAAGGTCTATGGTTAGTAACTTTAATGGGACAGGCAGAGTTAAAGTGAGAGACAGGCAGAGAGAGGAGAGAGAGGGAAAGACAGGATCCCAGTGTGTCAGTCTAAGCCTAAAGCAGCAGAACTAAGACCTGGATCATGAAGTTAGGTCCACAACACCTCAACAGGTGTCCTAGCATCCCGTTACCGACCCCCCTCCATGCCAGCTCTCATCATCTAACAGACCAAGAGGAAAAGAGAAGAGAGGAACAGTCTGTTCAGAGAGAGGAGTCTGTAAAGAGATGTTGGAAAGAGGAGAGAGACATAGAAGCATGTTTAGGTCACATCTCTGTCACCATGTGTAAGACCTTGTGTTTCCTGCAGGGTCACATGCCTCTGATGATGGTCCTGTACGTACATCAAACATCAGTCTGATGGCTGAATCAGACCCGGGCTCAGTCCACATGACATCACGTTGAATGTACAGAGTTTGCTTTCAGTAATGAGCCTTGATCCACATTGTGTTTATGGATAAATCCATCCTTTCTTTGCTGCAGTAGTGACACAGTTTATTCAGGGTTTCACAAAGAAGGCGCAGAAAGAGAGAGAGAGAGAGAGGAGAGCAGTTTGACATGCAGTGGGATTAAAACCTCAGACGCTGTGGGTTCATGGTTTGTGCTTTAGCAGCTGAGCCGGCAGGATTCCTCTTTATCCTCTCTGAACAATCTCAAACATCTCTCTCTCTTCTTCCTCTCTTCCTCTTTCGTCTGCAGGTTACTGGGAACTTTCTGGAGCCAGGTCTCGTCGATCTCCACCAAATCAGCCCGGTCCCAGCGGGTCCAGCTGCACCGGCTCCAGATGACTCCTGGGAATGGGACGAGACGGATATGACAATCACGGAACCGGAGCCGCAGGAAGTATCAGAACCGGACATCATGCAAGACCTCCCGACGGATCTGAGTCTGCCTTCCAACAGCAGCAGCACGTCCAGCAGGAATCAGGGTCCTGAGATGACATCCAGCACCAGGAGTGGATTCACATCGGAGGTTCAGCCCAATGTGACGTCCCGGACTCCTCTCCCGAACAACAACCAGGTCTACCAGGTCTACAGCCTCCATAACGTGGAGCTATACACCCAGCCTCTGTTCCCTCACAGCTCCTCCTCACTTTACAAAACCAAATCAGGGAAACAGAAACAGCACCTCCTGCTGAAGAGTCTCAGCAAGGACTCGTCCTTCTCCTCCATCGAATCCCTCCCAGACCTCCTGGGGGGTTTGATGTCGGACACTCGAGGAGGAGGAGATAGGACCGAGAGGGATGGAGGAAGAGGAAGCGGTCAATCGGTGAGCAGTCGGAGGTCAGAGAGCGAGAGCGGGATTGTGAGCGACACGGGAGACGTTGAGACGACGTCGACGAACTCCGAAGCCCAAGGAGGGGAGGAGGATCAGGAAGACGAGGAGGAAGAGAAGGAGAAGAGAGGAAGTGATAGTGTTCCCTGGTACAACCAAAGAAACAAAGCAAGGTGCAGTATGAAGGAGAAAGAGAGGAAGAAGGATGAGAGCAGAAGGAACAGAGAGGATGAGAAGAGGAGGAGGCCGAAGAGGGGCGGAGGGGAGGCAGTGGAGATCCTAATCAATGGGCGTGTGATCCTGACCCCTGCTGACTCAGACTCTGATTTCGAAGGAGGAGGACCCTCGAAGACCTTTCAGTCCCACAGTCAAATCACAGACTTCAGCTTCGACAAGTTGAACCGTTTGGAGTCTCCGCCGGCTCTCAGCCACCGGGCGTCCAGTCCGGTTTTATCTCAGGGCTCGTCTCTGGAGTCCCTCCTCGCCCTGGGTGTGGAGTTGTTCCCCTCCAAAGACCCGCTGCAGCGTAGCGCGTCCCTCGAGAGCTGCCTGGCGCCGTGTCGAAGCAGCGAAGGGGAGTCCGGCGGCAGCATGGCGAGCCTCGTGGAGCCGGATGTGGAGCCGAGAAGACATGAGGAGGAAGTGGATCCAAAGAAGGAGGGATCCAGTGAAAGTGTGCGAGGAGGACCGTCCTCTGGGGAGCTGAGCCGGAGGACTCTGGATCTCCTGAAACGCCTTGAGAACATTCAGAGCCCCCTCGCCGCCAAGATGACTCGCAGTGTGTCCGACATGACGCTCCGGTGCAGCTCCTCCCAGCGGAGCAGACTCCCCGCCTCGCCGTCTCTTGGCGGTCAACACAACCCCCTTTCTGGGATTTCCTCCTCACGGAAAGGACCGCCATCCCTCATCAACGAGGGCTCGGCGACGGCGTCTCTGACGGAGCTGAGCAGCACCGAGGACTCGTCTTTGGGGTCTGAAGATTTCGCATTACTCAGAAATCAGCGCCACCTCTTCCTGGATTCCGCCATAGTCGCCAACGCCAACTCCAAATCCTACCGGAAACACGCCAGCCAGGGAGCGCAGGGCATGGACGAGGCGGACGCGGCGAGTCTGAGCCTCGTGGTCAACGTCTCCTGCACGTCGGCGTGCACGGACGAAGACGAGGACGACAGTGACCTCCTGTCTTCGTCCACCCTCACGCTCACAGAGGAGGAGCTCGGCGTCCGGGACGGAGAGGAGGAGGAAGAGGAGGAGAGGTTGAGCGGCGCCTCCTCTGGGAACGATGATGACGACGATGACGAGGAAGAGGAGATGGAGGGGTCTTACATCCTGGGGTTGGAGTACATGAAGAGAGAGCTGCAGAGCTGGATGAGGTCTCCCAAAAACTCCACCTCGTCCTTCTCCAGATCAGAGTCCGGCCTGAGGGACGAGCTGCAGTGTGGAACCGTCCCCACCGCCCAGGACTGGGATCCACACGGGTTCGGGAGCCGATCAGGGGGTAAGGTAGTCGAGGACAACAACAGAACCAAAGGGGATCAGACAGAACACGACGAAGAGGAGGAGAACCGGAGGAACGCTACGAGGAGCTACATCAGCCAGTTTGTGGACGACGTGGAGAACGGGAACGTGGACCAGAACTTCTTGAAAGGGAAAGACGAGGACGACGAGCTCCTCCGAGAGGAGTCTAGCGTGTTCACAAAGAAAGGGGAGTCCCTGAGAGAGTCCTACCTGTTCACCAAAACCGGAGAGTCGCTCCAGGACGTCAACGACCTGATCATGAAAACCGACTCCACCTCGGCGTACACGCTCGCCGCGTCCCCGTCAACCGAGCTCCTCCCCTTCCCGTCCAAACGTACGTCGTCTCTCGTGGGACAGCTGAGAGGAGAGCTGCCCTGCCACAGCTCCTCCCTCCCCTCACCTCCCTCGCTCTCCCCCCTTGAGGACTGCAGACCCCACGATGACCCGAGCAACGGCAGCAGCCAGGCGGCCGCCGGACGGAAAGCCATCACCATCCAGGAGAAGTTCAAGTTCTCCTCTTTGGTCACCGAGGAGACCAAACAGGAAGTCAGGGACAAGAAGTCGTCCCTGCCGCCCAAAAGGCGACGCAGCTCTCGCTCCTCCTGCTGCAACCAGCATCCCTCCCCCTCATCCCCCTCATCCCCCTCATCCCCCTCATCCCTCCATCCATGCAGCGCGGAGGAGGGGAAGAGGGAGAACGTGCACGACTTTGTGATGGAGATTATCGACATGACATCGCTGGCAAGGAGGAGCAAAGAGAGTCAGCGTGAGGAGCAGGACCAGACCAATACCTGTGGGTCCGTCTCAGACCAGGGTCCGGCATCACTGGCACAGATCAGGGACAAGGTACTAAGCTTAAACCCCCTTTGCAAATACAGATGCACTTTGTGACATTTCCAATCATCCATGCTGGTTATCATAAGGGGCATTTGGACCAAGAGGTCCGGGGTCTTTTAGCCCCCAGAACTACTTCCCCCTGAACTAAAAGGTTCCTGGTCCCCCATTGTTGTCTACGTTTGGACCGTGGGCTGAAGTCCCGGGTAGTGTAAATCAGGCCAGTGACGTATGGAGGGAAAAAGTAAATGCACTACACCACCAGACCAGTAGAGGTCAGTAACACAAAGAGGAATGCCATTCATCACAGATGACACCATAGAAGCAGACGGACAGGCAGGTATCATCCTGAGCAACACAACAGTTAGCCTGTTAGCATGAAGAGACTCAGCTGGTCTGTTTTAGATGGTGCTATATTTCATCACAGATGGATTCACTGAATCAACACGTGAGAGGAGATAAGCGCGAGTAGCAAAGACGTTTCAACACGGCTTTAAAATCCTTTTGAACTCAAAAAGCCGTGATCGCAGAGATCGGCCGGTGTTTTGGTTTAAACGGCGACCCTGTTAACTGGAGACTCTCAGCCGGATGCATCCCTCATAAACGTCTTTAGACCATCATTAAATATCTGATGAGGATATTTTGAAATCTTAATAAAAACTAAACTAGTTTGCATTCCCAGGAACTCCCTCTGTGTTTCAACAGCTGTGTAAACTCCACAAACACTGACACGTTCAGCTGAAGGTCTCCAGTTTACAGGGTCACTTTTAAAACCGGAACACCGGGAGGAGAGACGCATTCACGGTGGGCTGAGAGAAGACTACTGTTACAAGCTGCTAAATCAAGAGAATCACAGCTTCTTCTTTTGAAAAGTACACACACATACAAAAAAGATAGAACAAATAAAAACTAATGAAAGAAAGAGAAATCAAGAGAATCACAGCTTCTTCTTTTGAAAAGTACACACACATACAAAAAAGATAGAACAAATAAAAACTAATGAAAGAAAGAGAAATCAAGAGAATCACAGATGTTTGGACCTTTGAAAAGTACTACCCCCCTAGCAGGGGCTTTTTAAGGGGGAGATTATCTACCCCTGAACTAAATTTAGACCCTGGGTCCAGCGGTCCAAACGCACGTAGTTCAGGGGTAAAGTTTGTTTTTGCCACAGTGTCAACAGGCAAAGTGAAACATGCTGTTAAGGGGTTTAGACCAATCAGAATCAAGTGTTAAACACAGACAGGTGATAGACAACTTCTGAAGACACACCGTCCTTAAAAACACAGAAGAAGAAGAAGAAGAAGAAGAAGAAGAAGAAGAAGAAGAAGAAGAAGAAGAAGGTGTAAACACAGCTGCAGATCATTTATTGAATATTTCAGGATCCCTGTGTGACCTCATATAATTCTGTACATTTCAGAGGATAAATCATTTCTGAAGCACAACATTTATCCCGGTTAATTTGTTCACCGAGTCGCATTAATTCAATAAATCGCATCACAGATCACGACTTTTAGGATGTAATGACTCATTTCATCAGGATCCATGTGACAGTGAAGTCATCTAAAAGCTAATCAGCTTCCTGTTCTTCTTTTTGATTTCTGGAAAAAGTTGAAGAGACAGAAAATGTTAGAAAATGTGAAGAAGACTTTAAAGATGGGCAAATGTTAAAAACACGAGATTTAACAAAATAAAATAAAGCTAGAAAGTCAAATAAAGGCGTGAAATCAAAGAAGGAGGCTTTAATTTTACACATCTGTTTCTAAATCTGAACTAGTGCCTTCTGGTCTTTTCAAAATAAAAGCCCCACTCCCAAATGTTGCCTCAGAAACCTGATCCTGAATGTGTCTCCTCCCGCAGGTCATCGAACACTCCCACCGCCCTCTCCACCTCCGTAAAGGAGACTTCTACTCCTATCTGTCTCTCTCCTCCCACGACAGCGACTGCGGCGAGGTCAGCCAGTGCTCCGAGGACAAGGGCTCCTCGCCGCTCCCCTACAGCATCCCCACTTACGCCACCCCGACTCAAGGCCTCCACAGCCCGAGCCCCGAGCTGTTCACGAGCACCAACCGGCGCGCCTCCACCCTCAGACACTCCAAGAGCGGCTTCAGCGCCCTCGACCTGGAGTCCTCCGAGTGCCAGACTCGTCCCATGAGTCGTTCCTCGTCGCTGCCCGCCAGCCCGGACATCAGGGACGAGGAGACTCTGTTCGCGGCCTGCACAGAGGAGGTCTACCTGGGACCGCCTCTCTGCTACAGCATGGTGCTCACCAAGAAACCACGACATGGCCCCGGCTATGAACTGAACAGTCTAGCTTTCGCGCCTTGTGTTGAAGGAGGTGATCGTCTGAGCCGCTCAAAGGAGTCAGCGATGGACGAACACGACGACCATCTTTATTTCCAAGCATCCAGCCGCACAGACGAGCAACAAGACTCCTTGTCTCCTTTCCTGCAGCCTTCTTTCACCTCCTCCTCCCTCCAGGCGCCCGGCTCCAAACCTGAGGATGATAGCCCTCCCTCTCCTCCCTCTCCTCCTCCCTCTCTTCCTCCCGTGTCCTCTGGCGCCGAGGAAGAGAAGCGAGGTGAGGACCCGTACCTCCTCTGTGATGTCGCTGGAGGAGAAGTCGCGGCCGCTGTGAGTGTCAGCGCGCCGCAGGAGGAGAGGAGTCGTAATGAGGGGCCTCCTTATCTTAATCCCCGGGCGCGTGTCGCCCCGATAGACTCCTCCGCAGCTGAATGTTTGGCAGATACTAAAACGCTTGAATCCAATATGGGCGCCGTAATGACCAAGATAAGTGTCTGCAGCTCCGCTACAAATCCCTCAAAAGAGCCAGCCGCCACCGCCACGCGTATTAATCCCAAAATTAACTGCTCTGCGATGAGAGAGGCAGATACGGCGGCGGAGGAGGGGGAGCGGCGAGGAGGAGAGGTGGAGGCTCGGCGGCAGGCGGAGAAGGGGAGGAGACGGCAGAGCGGCAGCGGCGGCGGCGGCACGCAGCAGGAAGGGAAGACGGTGGTGCAGACGCAGGTTAGTGCTCCACGTATTAGCCACGATGTGATATCTCAGGACATTATACGGGGCCTTGATACCACACTTCACCTCTCTACTCCAGGTATTAGACCAAGCCGAGCCCCTCACTGGGTGTGAATGTAATGAGGCCGGCGTGCCTCGCTCTCATTTCCATCTCTGAGGCCAGACAGACGAGAGAGAGGCTGATATGTGTGGCACCCTCTTCCTCCTCCTTCTTCTTCACTCCTCCTCTCATCCTCTCATCTTTCTAATACTCCAGTAACTTTAATGTTTCTCTCCTCTCTGCCCTTCTTCTTCTTCTTCTTCTTCTTCTTCTTCTTCTTCTTCTTCTTCTTCTTCTTCTTCTTCTTTGTCACTCTGCTCTTTCTTTTCAAGATCACCTCCTCAGCATCTCTCCTCTCTCCCTCCCTCCCTCCCTCCCTCCCTCCCTCCCTCCCTCCCTCAGGTGTTAATGCAAGGAGGGATTTGCAGACTTCTCAGTTTTTTAGTTAAGAGGTTAAGGTCCACAGAACAACATCAGCATAATTACTATCAGTCAGATTTCATTAGGATTCATCAGCTAAGAGCTCTCCCCGTCCCGCAGTGATCGTTCAATTCATTTCATCGCTGAATTAGCGTGTTTGTCTGCTTTTTTTTAACTTTTCTATTTCCTCATGCAAATGACTTCCTCATTTTTTACCTTCTCTGTAACCTTTCTGCCTCCTCTGTTCATCCACTCTTACTCTCTTTCAGAGAGGTGGAGGAGGAGTGCAGCTCGGCTGAAGAGCTCGTGTCGAGCGGCCGGGTCGTGTCGTTTGTTGGATTTAAAATACAATAAATACGATTTTTAATGCGCCGCAAAACAAAATCACGTCAGTCCATGTGCAGGTTTCTGATCAGAGTGATTCCACCTGCTCTCTAAACTGTCACAGGATAGTTTCTTCAAGGTCAGGTGTTCACAGTTCACTGATGATCAGCTCTGATGAGTGACGGTCACACGGGCTGGACGGTGATTCAAACGAGGGCCAAAGTGTCTTAAAGCTGCAGTCCTTTTTGTGACCAGCAGGGGGCGACAGTAGAGGAAGATCTAACTTTATGAAGCCAGAAAAAACAAGTTGAACTATTTATTGTTTTTTGGACTTAACGACACAAATAAATAAAGATCATTTGATCAAAGATTGGGCTTTAATTTCAAATATTAAACTTTGAGGTTATTAGTGATAGCTACAGGCTGCTGTGATTAAAGTAATACAATCTGAAATTAAACCACATTTAAAAACATCTATCGTAGACCACAGTGCTGTGCAATCAGAACAATAAAAACATAGAATGGAAAATAAAAAAGATGAAAATACACAATTAAAAAAAATTACATTAAAAAAAATAAAAACAAAACAAAAATATATATATATATTAAAATGAAAATAATCTGTAAAAAACAAAAACATAATTTATATTAGTCATTAGTCTTTGCATTGCATCATTGGAAATTAACACAGCTGTGAAAATAGAAATGAATATTAATATGTGGAAATGTAAAATCTTTTTTTATTATTATTCCTCTGAAAATGTTAAAATTAATAATTTGTAGATTTCTTATTAAAATATTTTCATGGTAAATTTTAATTGTGGTTTAAGAGGTTTTATTTTTTAAATGTTAAACTCCACAATGAGTTTAAATATTTATTTATTTTTTATCCCTTAATTAAGATATTTGAACATTTTTAAGCTCTTTTATCGTCAACAAGAGTTTTCTTTTTTTTTAAGTTTGATCCTCTATTGTAAAAAAATTAATTAACTAAATTAAAATTAATATTTTTTATTCTCTATGGATATCTTTAATTATTTTTATTAATCTACTTTAAATTTGATTAATTTTATGCAAATATTACCATTTCATTGATTTCATACATTTTTCTTTTTTTTCTTATTTTGAGTGAGATTATTTTTGTTGCTGTTTTATAATTTAGATTTCTGAGATCTTACATCTGTCTGTTTGTAATTTGTGTTAGATTATAAAGAGGAAGTGAAGGTGTTGTGAGGATCCTGAATCTGTTAAATGACTCTGAACCTGCAGCTGAATGTCTCCATGTGAGATATTTCCCTCATTAGATAATAAATTCATTAAAACGACGTGAAACAAAGAGAAAACGCTGAGCTGGGGGTGGAAGCCTCACCGGCATGTATGTGTGCATGTAAGCGTGACTTCATATGCATACGTGTGTTGTCTGTGTGTGTGTGTGTGTGTGTGTGTGTGTGTGTGTGTGTGTGTGTGGATCTGCAGTATTGGTGGATGTATGGGGAAGGATAACAGCTACACGAGTCTTTACAAAGCGATTAGTTGTGAACCAATTAAGAGAGCGGCTGAAGAGAAAGAGAGAGGATTGTTTTCAGCCTGATGCTCGTTGTTTTAATTTGTAACTTTTCATCAGTTTGGGCTCAAAGAGGAGAGAACAAGCCGATTAGAAAACAAAGACAAACAACATTTCAGGCCGATAATGCCGTTTTGATTTATTCTTCTCTCCTTCTATTGTTTGTCTCTTTCCTTCACTCGCTCTCTTCATCCGTCGCCTCCTCGCTCTGCCGCTAAGAAATATAAAGAGGGACATTTTCTGCATTTATCTGCCTCTCTTTTCCTCTCTCTTCTTTTATTTCCACTAAATCAGTCCATCTTTTTTGTCCATCTTCTCTCTCTCTCAGGTGAGCTCTCAGCCAGGTGCCACCAGGACAGCAGGGGGGCGGAGCCAAACCTCAGTGAGACCGCCCACATCGAGGACAGGGCCAGTCAGAGTGAGTCAAGACACACACACACACACACACACACACACACACACCTATTCAACAAGGAAATCACAGTATCCATGATCTTAAAATCAGCATCATAGCTCCGCCTCAGTTCTTGACTAGCTCCGCCCACTTTTGGGACACTTTCTGGACCATCATTGTTTCTCCCCACACTTCCTGTCTCTCTTCAGCTGTCCTATCAAATAAAGGCAAAAAGGCCCAAAAATATAACTTTAATAAAAAAAATTTAAAAAGCGCCATTTACTGTTGAGGTTTAACATTAGTATTTAAAGGTGTACACACACTGAGGACGCTGGTTAGCCTAGCGGTTAATGAGTGCGCCCCATGTACAGAGGTTATCACCCTGCTGGTTTGACATGACTCTTTCCATCTCTCTCTTCAGCTGTCCTGTCTTTTTGTAAACATAAAAATGCACCAAAATATCACTAAAAGATAAAAACAGCAAAACAAAATGATACAAAAAATATGTCTCTTATATTACAGTAATTACGGTAAATATTAAAAAACACAGAGTTCTTTTTTTTATCATCTTCTTTCTTTTTTTTTACTGAAATCAACAGGAACAAAGGCCATCACTGACTCAATCTGTGTGTGTGTTTGAGTGTGTGTGTGTGTGTGTGTGTGTGTGTGTGTGTGTCTGTGTGTCTGTGTGTCTGTGTGTCTGTGTGTCTGTGTGTCTGTGTGTGTGTGCATGATGTGGCCGCCCTATGGGTGCCTCCAGGGCTAAGCAAAACCTACTGCCCCCATACTCCAAACATACACACACACACACTAACAGACACACTCACACACACACCCCTGAGGGCAGGGCATAAGAGTCCAGGTAGAAGCTCTGACAGCCCAACAGCTGCAGGTTAGACAGACATGTTATACACACACACACACACACACCAGAGGACAAACCTGCATACACAATTACATGCAGAGAAACACACACACATGAAGGTACCAAATCAAGCTTGGTGCACACACACACAATGCATGTACACCTACGACAAAGGACACACACACAGACATACACACACCATTTCAGTGATGCGTACAGCTGGTCCTGACCCCCATGGCGTGCCCCAGCCTAGCCCACCTGTTCACACACACACACACACACACACACACACACACACACACACACACACACACACACACACACAGATACACACCGTACACACAGACACGGGTGCAATTAAAGCAATCGTGAATGCGGCTCATGATGTGCGCTGTGACCCAGACAGCAGAGGGTCTGCAGTGAAACACAGGAGTGTGTGTGTGTGTGTGTGTGTGTTTGTGTGTGTGTGTGTGTGTGTGTGTGTGTGTGTCTCATGTTTTAGTCTCATTGCAAAGTGAAACAGGAAACAACAGAATATTTTGTTAACAGCAGAGGAATCAGCGTGTGAGCGTAGAGGAGAATAAAAACAGGAGATGACTTTATCTCTGTGCTGAGGTTCAAACTGAAGCTGAGAGTGTGTTTAAATAAAAATACAAGAAGAGTTAAACCTTACTGATGACCTTCACTCTGATGAGTTCAGTATTTGATCATATTTGGACCCTTAAAGTGAAGGGGGTATTTCATCAATGGGTGTCTGGACGAAGGTTGAAAGGTCGATCATCAGGACAGCACTCCTCTTAAAGCTAGCTGCGGCTGCTGCTGCTGCTTATTCCTTAAAAACATCTTTGTGGCATTGACATGTTTTATTTATTGAAGTTATATTTTTGGGCATTCTTTCCTTTATTGGATAGAAAGCTGGAGAGAGAGAGGAAATGTGGGGAGTAGAGAGTGGGGGAAGACATGCAGTGAATGGTAGAGGTCAGTAGAACCTGTGACCACTGAGACAAGGACTGTATCCTCTGTTTATGGAGCGTGCTCTTGGATCGCTTGGCCAACGGCGCCTCACAATGACATGTCTTCCACACTGGTGACGCCATGTTGACGTTCACGTTAGCTTACCGCTCTGTGACCAATGCATACGGACTCAATGCTGCCCCCTACAGTGTCATAATGTGTAGGCTTGTTAACAGGTACACAAACACCATTCTTAAAGGGTGTTTTAATGGGATAAAATTTGATTATCAGGATATTAAATAAAAATAAAATGTTCCCATTAATGGACGATCATTTATCGGACAGATTCTACAAATCACGCATCCCTGAGTTTGTCATTTGTGGAAAAATATGCATCATTCAAGGATACAATCGATCAGGAAAGGGATCAGTTATTTCAACAATAGTTAAAAAAAAGGCCAGAAAAACCAACAGAAGCTATAAAACAAAGTTTGGTATCTAAGCAGCAGGAGGAGCAAAGACTAAAACAGAAAATATCAACCTTGTTAAGTGATGGTTTTTAATTTTTTATGGTTGTAGTTATCTCTTTCTACAAACAAAAAACAGTCAATTTAAATTTTAGAAAGACACAAAGCTAAATAAGAATAATCAGAGTTATTAATCAATACGCCTCTCCTCTCTCCTCTCCTCTCCTCTCCTCTCCTCTCCTCTCCTCTCTCCTCTCCTCTCCTCTCCTCTCCTGTCCTCTCCTCTCTTCCTCCAGAGACTACCTGTACTGGGAACAGGAACCTCCAGGATCCATCTGTAAGGGAGCTCCCTCCATCTCCAACCCGCTGAGCTGATCTCCTTCCCTGGCTTAATTTCCAGCTACCCCTCCTCTCCCTCCTCCCTCCTCCATCCTTCTCCCTCTCTTTGGTCCCAGAGACTTCCTCCCCTTCTGATCTCCTAAATCTCACTGCTGAACTGATTGTCAAGAAACTGGACTGAAAACGGATCCGGCAGTTTCAGGGTTACCTCACAGAAGTCCTCTTCGGTCAGACCGGATGTTATGATGAGAGTCTTGATGGTTTCGGGGTTGGAGGAAAGTCAAAGAAGGTTTTGATTGGCTGAGAAGGAGATGTTGAACGTACGTGAAAGAACAGTCTGAAGAACTAAGGAAGAAGGTTGAAGAGTGAAGAAGATGCCACATTAAAGAGTGTAAGAGAGACCGGACGGCGATACCATCTTTGGTGAAAACCAATTGATTAATGGGAAATACTTCACTCAGTTATGTCATGATTTTCAGGGCATGTTTTGGCGTGTCATGGTTTGGTTTCACCGTCAGAACTTTTAAACTCTGCCATTTTCTTAAAGCCACATTCACCCGGCTTTAGTCTTGATCTGACCTGAGATCTGCTGGATTCATCAGGTTCACTGTATTCACACTGTTAGGACAAGTCTGCTGCTGTGGTGTAGCACATGTAGCATGTTACCTCCTAAAAGCTAACACTTGGTCTATGTTAATGGATGATGTCAGTATTCATACTCTGTCAGTAGATCACAGTCGTAGCTGTGGTAGAAACTCTTCATCTGGTAGAATCCACACTAATGCAATTTATGGAGGTTGTATAACTCAGAAGGTAAACTGTAACACTGGAGTCATGCAGACGCAGAGACGCTGTAATCTTTGATTTTACTAGTTCCCCTGAGGAAGTGGTTTTAGGGCCGGGGACACTGAAATCTGGTCAGTGCTTACCGATGCATTATATACATCAAACGACCCCCTGCTGTGTCGACATGCTAAAAGGCAACTGGATTATCAAGACTGAAAACAATACTGAGAATTGAACTCAGATGGTGGGGACTCACTGGACAAAGACATATTTCCTTAAGTTTAGGGGAACCATAATGAACCTTTTGTCCCCTATTCATGGTGGACCTTTGAGTTTTGAAACTACCGTCCACTCTTGCAGGAACAAACAGTTTCCCCAAGTCTCTAAAGCCTTAAAGGTGACATATTACGCTCTTTTTCATCAACATATATTGGTCTAAGAGGTCCCCAAAACCATGATGGTTGACACCCTCAGATATTGTCTTCTAAAGTCAGGTCAAAGACGTCGCCCCAATCAAAAGGCTCCTAAAAATGCACTGGAGACCACTCTGCTTCCATTCTTGAGAAGTCCAGTCTGAATTGTTGGAATGCGCCAAGAAATAGTGATGTTGAATCCTCTTCAGTCTCGCAGGATCAAGCACTCTTAGTAAGCACAGTTAATGTATCCTCCCTGTTATAGTGCAATGTCTTAGCGGTGCACTCCAAGTTCTCCAACTTAATGAGATCTACTGTAACGTACCATGAGCTTTATCCTGACACAGGCGGTGGTACTGGTCCTGTCACAAATCTCTTCTAGACTTAAAGACTATGGTGGTCAATTTTACATCCTCAAACTTCATGGGATGCACCGTTACGTAAGAGGGAATACGTAGTTTAATGCTTGGGGGAATCCTTTGAAGACGAGAGAGCAGGATGAAGCGTTCTTGATAAGCACAGTTAACCCTCCCTTGTTAAGTGCAACTTATTGGTGGTGCACTACAAAGTTCTCCAACTACCTTATAGGAACCGTATGTTCCTTTAGAGTCATTGGGTTTGTACCATTGCACCATGGGAAGAAGCTGATCCTTTGAAAGAACAGGGTCAGGCATTCTTGGTGAGCACAGTCCCTTTTCAAGTGCAACTTCTGGATGGTACACTCCAAGTTCCCCGACTCCCATGGCCATGAGAACCCCTTAAAGGCAATCTATGAACCATCGTATCTGTGGGGAAGGCCTTGGTCAAGCACTCTGGGTCATAGCCCAACAGTTGACCATCTCAATTGGGAAAGAGACAGGGTAAAGCATTCCTTGTAAGCACACTTCATTTCCCTTTGTTAAGAGGAAATCCTTTATGGTGCACTTCAAGTTCTCCAAGTCCCACGCTGGTAGAAACACCTTGAATGTACCACAAGTTTGGATTAAAGGCATGCTTTGGAGACGATGCCTTCAGGAACCCTGTCGAGCACTCTTGATTACCACTTTATGAAGTCAACTTTTTGGGCCGTACACTCGATGTTTCCTTCTTCTGCGTCCACAAGAACTCCTGAGATTTATCTGGAAATGGGAAGAGGCGATAGAGGCGATAGAGCGAGGGTTAAGACTATCTTCTTGCTTGTAGGCTGTGACCTCTGAAAATGCATCAGTCCTGCTGTCATGTTGAGGGACTGCAAAACTGATAAGCTTTGAGATTCGATGATCAAGTACGGGATAAACCTGCTGCTATGGATGCCGTTGTGCTCCAGATTGAAAAGAGCCATCAGGACAAATCTAGCACTACTGGATTACTTACCCAATTCCACCTTCCCCCTCTCTCTGCTGGTGGAAGAAACCTGCAAACCGAGGGACGAGTCAGGTGTCCAAAAATTAAAGATAAGGAATAAAACGATGATATTCTATCTATGCAACACGACCAAAGTTGGCGAAAGCTGAAGTGGTGTTGTTGTGTAGGTGTTAAAGTTTGATGACTGTTGACAGGGACGTGTGTTGTTATTAATACTGCTGTATGTATGTACACCATTACTGTACCATGTAATGTTTCTTTTTTTACTTTCTAGACGAACTCCTGAAACGGTGATTAGCAGTGACGCTGGGGTTCTGGGGGATTGGTGTTGAGACAGGGTGTGCGTAGGACTCATAGGGTTTGAGATCTCTAAAATATAATTGTGTGCCTTGCTCTACTGTTACTACTTCTACCTTTCTTTTGTTAATTAAAAACCACTGCTCTCCCAGTAAGTGATGAAAACATGCAACAAAAAATAAGCAAGGATCGAGTTAAGCCTGTGTATATATACGTGGAGGTGTAAAATGCAGAGCGAGGAATGCTTGTTGTTTGTGTTTATTTAACTCTATATGTGACCTGTGATGTGGAATATCTTTACTATTAGTATTGGCCATAAAGAGCTTGACTGCATGGTTCCTGCAAACTACAATGTAAAACCAACTGTTGACAAATAAACTTAATTTATTGAAAAACAAAAACGAACTCAAAGTTTTTTTTACTGTGTTGTGTTCACTCGAACTTTAGAGTATAGATTGCTTTTCCATCTGTCTCTGCTGAGTCTCAGTTTCACTGTATCTAACAAGTCTAACTATGAAATCTGCTGACTAGTGCCCAGTGTGATGACCTGTTAGCAAGTGATGGTGCCAGGACTTTCCTGAAAGACAACAACTACCAGCACTCTGTCTAGATTACCTTTCCATCTATCTGCTGAGTCTCAGTTTCACTGTATTTAACAAGTCAAATTATGAAACATGCTGCCCAGTGTGATGACCTGTTAGCAAGGATCAGTAACAGGATGTCTTCGGTGGACGCCAACTACCAGGGTTCTGTTTCAGATATGGATTGCCTGTCCATCTGCCTCTGGTAAGTCTCAGCTTCACTGTATCAGGAAAGTCAAACTAAAGTTGTCTGGAATCTGCTACACAGTGCCCAGCTTGATGACTTGTTAGCAAGTGATGGTGCCAGGATTTCTCTGACAGACACCAACTACCAGCATTCTGTTTTAGCTATGGATTGCTTTTCCATTTGTCTCTGCTGAGTCTCAGTTTCACTGTATCAGGTAAGTCAAACTAAAGTCATCTGGAATCTGCTATACAGTGCCCAGAATGATGACTTCTTAGCAAGTGATGGTGCCAGGATTTCCCTGGAAGACAACTACCAGCGTTCTGTTTAGATTACCTTTCCATCCGTCTGCTGAGTCTCAGTTTCACTGTATCTGGCAAGTCAAACTAAAGTCGCCTGGAATCTGCTGCCCAGTGCCCAGAGTGAAGGCTTGTTAGAAAAGGTCAGTGTATGATTCCTCAGATAGACACCATTTCCAGTGTTTTGTTTCAGCTGTTGATTTCTGCTGAGTCTCAGTTTCACTGTAACTAGCTAGTCACACGCCAAGTCAAACTAAAGTCGGCTGAAATCCGCTGATCACTGTCCAATTTGACGACTTGTTAGCCAAAGTCAGTGCCAGGACTTCCCTGATGGACAAGAACTATCTGTCATGAGTCTCAGTTTCACTGTAACTGGCAAGTCACACGTACGCTGAAATCTGAACTTTTATGTGATAAAGTTGCAGTAAATGGGTTGAAATTATTCAAAAATAACTGCAACATGTTGCAGACATTTTTGATGCAACTTAAGGAAGTCAAAGAATCTCAAGTTCGAGATTATTTCATGAAACAGCGTCACATGAACGGGCTCCATGACTGGGTTTGTGCATAAGTCTGTTTTTGTAATGAGCCGAGTATCCTGACAGCAACAGGACGCTGATAGAGGGCTTAGTCCGTCTGGGCTGCTCTGCTTTCCGGTGTGCACAACTTATTAGAGTTTGAAAACTGCCTCCAAGTTATTACAAAGTTGGCGGCGTCTGTAAATTTGTACCTAAATTTGGCAGGTCAGCGAGAGTAATTTCAAGGTTTAGACACAATCCCTAAACTGTGGGCTCAAAAACAATAAAATCAAAGCTGGTATTTAGAGATTTTCTTAAACCACAGACACACGTCAGGACCCCAATCATCAGAAACACATCATTAACATGTTTTTGATCTTCCAAAAGATTCATTCCTGCCCTTAATCAGACCTCTGTTTACCTCCTCGTCGTCTGCACGCACACGCACAAAGTTTAAAGTGATGAGGGGATGAAGCAGTATTGGGGCGCTGAAGGAGGTGATTGGATTCTCTGATAAACACACTCTTTGTGTATATTACAGACTGTTAAATAATGTTCTCTTCATCAGGGAGAGGTCAGCCTGTGAGACAGGAAATAGCTGCAGGTGACAGAGAGGAGACGGCAGGACGATGATGAGGAGGACGGGCGGAGGGAATAACCGTGATGTGCTGTTTACCTCGTCTGAATGCTAAAGGACGGCGAAGCATCTCTCTCCTCTCTCTGCACCGCAAATCAATCCGTCCCTGATTGTGGAGACCGGAGACCTTGATAACATCCTTTAGGAGGAACCTGGTTCTGACGCTTAGGGGGGCGGGGAGGTGGGGGGGGGGGGGGGCTCGGTGATGAAAAGTCTCTTTTCACTTCAGAACAAATCAAACATGAAAACGGTTACGTCCCTGCAGCTCATGGAAAGAACTCTTAAATATCCAGAGGTTGTACGAAGACACTGGATGACTAACACATGGGAAGACAGGAAGACAGGAAGTGAGGGGAGTAGAGAGCGGGTAGAGAGCGAGTAGAGAGCGAGTAGAGAGCGGGTAGAGAGCGAGTAGAGAGCGAGTAGAGAGCGAGTAGAGAGCGAGTAGAGAGCGAGTAGAGAGCGAGTAGAGAGCGAGTAGAGAGCGGGTAGAGAGCAGGTAGAGAGCGAGTAGAGAGAGGGTAGAGAGCGGGTAGAGAGCGAGTAGAGAGCGAGTAGAGAGCGAGTAGAGAGCGAGTAGAGAGCGAGTAGAGAGCGAGTAGAGAGCGAGTAGAGAGCGGGTAGAGAGCAGGTAGAGAGCGAGTAGAGAGCGGGTAGAGAGCGGGTAGAGAGCGAGTAGAGAGCGAGTAGAGAGCGGGTAGAGAGCGAGTAGAGAGCGAGTAGAGAGCGAGTAGAGAGCGAGTAGAGAGCGGGTAGAGAGCAGGTAGAGAGCGAGTAGAGAGCGGGTAGAGAGCGGGTAGAGAGCGAGTAGAGAGCGGGTAGAGAGCGGGTAGAGAGCGAGTAGAGAGCGAGTAGAGAGCGAGTAGAGAGCGAGTAGAGAGCGGGTAGAGAGCAGGTAGAGAGCGAGTAGAGAGCGAGTAGAGAGCGGGTAGAGAGCAGGTAGAGAGCGAGTAGAGAGCGAGTAGAGAGCGAGTAGAGAGCGGGTAGAGAGCGGGTAGAGAGCGAGTAGAGAGCGAGTAGAGAGCGAGTAGAGAGCGAGTAGAGAGCGGGTAGAGAGCAGGTAGAGAGCGGGTAGAGAGCGAGTAGAGAGCGAGTAGAGAGCGAGTAGAGAGCGAGTAGAGAGCGTGTAGAGAGCGGGTAGAGAGCGAGTAGAGAGCGGGTAGAGAGCGAGTAGAGAGCGGGTAGAGAGCGGGTAGAGAGCGAGTAGAGAGCGAGTAGAGAGCGGGTAGAGAGCGTGTAGAGAGCGGGTAGAGAGCGAGTAGAGAGCGAGTAGAGAGCGGGTAGAGAGCGAGTAGAGAGCGAGTAGAGAGCGAGTAGAGAGCGAGTAGAGAGCGGGTAGAGAGCGAGTAGAGAGCGAGTAGAGAGCGAGTAGAGAGCGAGTAGAGAGCGGGTAGAGAGCGAGTAGAGAGCGAGTAGAGAGCGGGTAGAGAGCGGGTAGAGAGCGAGTAGAGAGCGAGTAGAGAGCGGGTAGAGAGCGAGTAGAGAGCGAGTAGAGAGCGAGTAGAGAGCGAGTAGAGAGCGAGTAGAGAGCGAGTAGAGAGCGGGTAGAGAGCGAGTAGAGAGCGGGTAGAGAGCGGGTAGAGAGCGGGTAGAGAGCGAGTAGAGAGCGGGTAGAGAGCGAGTAGAGAGCGAGTAGAGAGCGAGTAGAGAGCGAGTAGAGAGCGAGTAGAGAGCGGGTAGAGAGCAGGTAAACGGTCCACCAGCAGGGAATCAAACCAGCAGTTTGAGCCCTTACAGCCTCCTGTCCTTAATTACTTCACAGCTGACGTCAATTAAGTCCAGAATGGCTCAGGGCTCAGGACTCAGGACTCAGGGAGGACATTTACATTGGGTTGTAGTGTGCACTGCAGTCTCATGCCCTTATATGGGCGTTTAATTGGAGCACACCTGCACTAATTAGGAACACTGAGCAGGAGGAGGACACGGCACACAGGTGAGAAACCTTCTTAAGAATATATTTAATAAGTAATGTTTTAAGAAGATGAGGCCCAAAGTGTGATCATGTATAATATTATAAATTAAGTGTGTGGATCATGCTCCAGTCTCAGAAAAGGCCTGGTCCTGTGCTCGTCCTGGTCCTGTGCTCGTCCTGGTCCTGTGCTCGTCCTGGTTCTGTGCTCGTCCTGGTTCTGTGCTCGTCCTGGTCCTGTGCTCGTCCTGGTTCTGTGCTCCTCCTGGTTCTGTGCTCGTCCTGGTCCTGTGCTCGTCCTGGTCCTGTGCTCGTCCTGGTTCTGTGTCTCTCTCTGCAGCGAGCGTTTAACACAGTGGTAGCACGGCGATGTGACACCTCCTCCTGTCCCTCAGAGGATCAGAGGAGAGCTGTCAGAGGATTAAAAAACAGAGCAGTTAGCTGCAACAAAACACACTCCACATTAAAGCAAATTGCTGGGTGCGATTGTTGATGGTTCCTCATTGTTGCGTCCTTCTCGGTTGGAGCTGTGATGTTGATTGTGGCTGAAGGGGCCTTCAGATGACTGATAAGCGTTGATGAATGAAAATGGAAATGCTTTTCAGCGTTTTGCCTTCAAAGGGAAATCAAACGGGGACGAGGGAGAGGGGCGAGCGGAGGAGGGAGAATATTTGCCTTTTTGCAATTAACAAGATATGTTCTTTTTTTGTGGTCAGAAAAATGGAAATGGCTTTTAAGGTCGTAAAGGTCGAGCGCATCGAAGCATGGTGGCTCCGCAATTACTCTTCAGGCATTGGTCTGATTGGGGGGGAAGGGGGGGGGTGGGGGGGTCCGGCCGTGCACCGACGCTCAAATTAACAAGACGGCCGGCTCCCTGTTGAAAAGATCACATGTGATTACCGTACATCAAACAGACGGAGCGCTCACATTATCTCCTCTCTCACTGTGAAGTCTGAGGACGGGGATGAGACGCAGACGGCCTGATTAGTTAAAGGCTTTAAATGTCAGAACTTTCACTGTCCACAGCTTGACTGAGTCCACGTCCCCCGTCCCCCCCACTCAGAGGACAGGTGGGGGGTCGTCCTTCAGTTTACACAAACCACAACAAATGAACGTCCTCGTGACATCACGGAGGACATCGCCGCTCTCCGCTGTGACGCTCCGATTACAGACGAGCTTTAATGAACGCTCAGTCATCTGATTCTTCAAATACAGAACTCTCTCTCTCTCTCTCCTCCATCCCTCTCTCTCCTCTCTCTGCCTGTCTCTCACTTTAACTCTTCCTGTCCCATTAAAGTTACTAACCATAGACCTTTCTGGAGTCCCTGAGCTCCCTTGTCTCGTAGGTTCCTCTGGATCTCTGCTGCTGTGGACGTGCCAGACTCCAGCTGCTACAACTACTACTATCCGTCTCCCCACTAGTCTAGTCTCAGCAGATGTGTGTCTAACATGAGTCTGGTCCTGCTGGAGGTTTCTGCCTGTTAAAGGAAGTTTGTCCTTGCCACTGTAACTTGCTAAATGCTGCAAAGTGCTCTGCTCATGGTGGATTAAGATGAGATCAGACTGAGTCCTGTCTGGAAGAGGGGAATGGATCTGATCCAGTCTTGAGTAGAGTAAGAGTAAACTTCTCAAACATTTAAACTCTGAGCTTCCTCTCGCCTCAGAGACGTTTGATCTGTGCGGCGCTCATCAGGACCCCGTCTGGTGTTTCCGTGGATCAGGAAACCTGCATCTCATCCCACTCTCTCTCTGCACGCTGTGAGAGATCCAGAAGTCTTTGTGTTATCAGGATGCTGATGTGTTTTAAAACATTTGCATCTCCTCTGAATGAAAACAGGATGTTCAGATACACACACACACACACACACACACACACACACACACACACACACACACACACACACACACACACACCTTCGACGGTCTCCCTCCACGCTGTAATGATCTTCTTGGAAAGCCTCCGCAATCCCTCCTTCGTTTTCCATTCCTCTTGTCCCTGATGAGCAGAAGCATCCCTTCATCATCAGCTGCACCATAATGTACTTCAGTCGGGGGACGGGGGGAGAAAATGGGAGGTTAGATTGAAAACAGATTCACTCAGAAGCTGATCTTACATTAGGGGATGTATATAATACGCTGAAGTCATCAAGGCTTTGTTCGCTACAGTCAGAGTGATGCATGGTCGGTCGGGAACTTCACCTCCATGCAGGTGAAAGAGAGGATCAGGGAGTTCTGGTCCACACTGGAGAGTTTAAGTTTCAAATGCAAGTTCCTCCCTGTTTTACAACCTGGATGGAGCTGGTCGTGAAAGGGTTAAATAATCCTGTTAATGACAACACAAACCAGATAATGTGTCTCTAATGATGCAGCAGGATGTTTGTTTTTCAGTCACTTCCACATTATTAACCATGAAGCAAAATTGATCTCATTCCTGTCATAATCAAGTCTTCAGTATTGATTCAGCTCCTTCTAAACACCGATAATTACAGCAGCTGTGAGAGCACCTGAACGCAGCACGCTCTCTCTGTGTGTTGCTGTATTATCATATCAATAAAACATGTACAAACAAACTGAAATCACCTCAAAAGTCACCTTGACTTTAACGTCACGTGTCAGCCCGGCGAGAGAAAGAGAGGCAAAAATTCAAACTCTGCTCAGTGTTGCGTTCAAGGTCACTCCGACATCCCCGACATGTCGGCACTGTTGATGGAAAAATCACATCCAGAGATCAAAAGGAGTAAATAAAGGTTGTTGTGTTGCAGCCGACAGAGCTGTAAAGGTTTTTGTAGAGTTTATTCTGCAGGTTTTAGGAGGATATTTAAAAAAGTGAAGCAAGGTGAGACAACGCTGAAGATCATCAGAGGTTCTAGAGACTGTGGGTGATAACTCTGAAGCTACCAAAGTTTGGTGACATGTTTTCATGGAAATCACTTAAAGTAAAAAGTTATCATGTTTATAACTCACAGACTCCACCTCTTTCCAAACTGATCCAATTGTTGAATTTGGCGCCCTCTGTGGACAAAGCGGTACCTCATATCCGCCTCTGTTCCTCTCCTGTTCATGTGTAAGGTGTGCTTCAGTGTAACTGTCAGATCCATCACTCATCAGGAGTTAAAACCTTTCCTTCATCCTGCTGTGAATCACCACGTCTGACATCGACCCCCCCTGCAGCGGTTGCAGGATTGAAAAATAAGACTAAAGAAATGGTCTGTCTTTTTTGATGCTCTTGTTTGCTTCTGTTGGTCATAAAGAGACCTCATTGTTAATTTCAGTCTGTTTCAGATCTGGTTTAAAAAGTCCCCACAGGAGCTTTAATATCAACATCATTAATATCAACAAATCTGGAGAGAAATATTCTCTGTTGGTGACGAAATAAAGGTTTGACTTTTTATTTTGAGTACATTTTTTAATATTTGCAGAAGAGGATTAGGACCACTGATCAAAATGGAGGTAAGACCATAAATAAATATGGATGTAGTCTCCGTGACGTCACCCGTCTGCTCCTGAGAGCTGTTTTGAAGCAAATCGACGGCGGCAGCCATATTGGAAATGCTGAACTCAACCAGGCAGAGTGTGAGGTGAAGAGGCGGAGCTTGAGCCTCCAAGCCAACATCTATGCGTTCCCGCTTGTCAGTCATGTCCTTATTTGGGCAAAAACTTGTAATCTTAATATCACTCCCCTTCAGTGTGTGTTGATAGAGAGATTAGCTTCATAGAGCCAAACTGTTTTTTGAACCAGGCTGTAAACATGTTTATTAATGCTGTAAAGATCGTCTCTTTGAATGGGTGTGTATGTGGTTTCTGGTGTTTCTGCAGCCAGCCTCTAGTGGACGCTCGATGAACTGCAGTTTTTAGCACTTCTGCATTGGCTTCATAGTTTGAGACCGGGGTTGCTGCTTGGTCTCAGAATTCTGGAATACTACCTTTGATCTGAGAATTCTGGGATTGTAAATTTATTTATTTAAGTGGAATGCAAAAAACTTTTTCAGTCGCCTGAATTCTCTTTCTTAATATTTGAGAGAGACGTGTTAAAATATGCACTGTTGTAGATGTTTTAAGTCAAGCCTCCTCTCTGCTGATCCAGGAACTCTTAAAATAAACACATGAAGTCACAGACACTTAAAAACAAACAGTTTGACTCCACACTTCATTAAATTAATCATGCAGGTATGAAGGGAAGTTTTGAAGTTTAAAGAAATGCAGTTAACTTGAAACTCCATCACACACACATCATGTTAAACAAGAAGGTTAATCACAGAGGGCACAGGAAGGCTTTGCAGCTGACTCCACCCCCTCCTAGGAGTCAATTAACTCACACCTGTGGAGGTGAACCAGGAAGTGTGAGAGGAAGGTGATCAAACAGTCCTTCTCATTTGTTTGTGAGGAGCTGAATGAATCACTCGTTCATAAATCAGATGAAATCACTCATGAGAGTGAAAACATTAAACCCACACTTCTGTTATTTCCCTCCAGAGTCCACAGTGACTCTGAACAGAGTGTTTCTCTCTGTGGTCACAGTGGAAAGTGTGGAAGGTTAATCCTCTGATTCAGACTGAAGGAGACTCTTTGTGATGAGGCAGACGGAGCTTCAAGGCCTGCTGTCGGACACTCGGATTTTATTTCAGCCTCACTGGATTTCACCGGAACAACAGACCGACCACGTGTGAGCAGGTAGGACTGCTTCATGTGTGTGTGTGTGTGGGGTTTAAGATGAAATGTGTGTGTGCTGGCTGTGAAGGATTTTGCTGTAATGTGTTCATAAGGAGGACTCTCTGTGGTCAAGCTGCAGAGAGGCTTTAGTCTGAAGAGGCCTGACATGTTGTTTCCCTTCAGCTCCTCAGCTGGAGGAAGAGTTTCAGCTTGTTGATGTTTGTTTGATGAAGATGAACTTTAAGTTTGTTTTACTGTTGCTTCCTGTGCATTTCCCTTACTTGCTCAAGGTTGTTGTTGTTGTTGTTGTTGTTACTGTTGTTGTTGTTGTTGTTACTGTTGTTGTTGTTGTTGTTGTTGTTGTTGTTGTTGTTGCAAGGTTGAATTTCTTTCATTTAAATTGTTTGAGAAGTGCCGACTGCGATTTCATCCTACCCGATGATCTTTGTTTAAAGGTCCAGTAAGGAACTTTTGGTTTGTTGATCTTTGAGTCCTGCATGCAGGAAGTGTTGGTCTTTCTCTTCGCTGCTTTTGTCCTGTACATGTTTAGATTATGTTCATTTAACAAAAGAAGTCAAAGTCAAAAATACCTTTCAAATGAACACTCTTCCTCCTGGTGGTCTTGTTTTCATTTTACAGCTCAGGCGTGTCGAGCGTCTCCTTGAACAAGCAGCGAATGAAAACATCTTTCCTTAAACTGTGTGTTGAGCGGTGAATTAAAAACTATAGAGTGTGATATATTTACACTTCAGTATCATGATGAAGAACACAGAGGTTTCCTTCTGTGTGTATGAAAACAACAACACTTGTATAAGTGAGCCTGATCTGGCAGAGTTCCATAAGAGGTCACTGTGTTTCCACTGTTAGGGTTTCTTTTCCACAACTGCTGGGAAATTTAAATTATCAGAGAAGTGTGGACACCATAATGGATGAACAAAATCTGATCCATGGTCTATGACCTTTCCTTCTTTGGACTCTTATTCCAGGATGGCTGATGTTGTTTTTTTTCTGGACTTTTGTTTTTACTTTTACTAATGTTGCTATGCTAACCCTATGCTATTATCTACCTGTCTATTCCAAATAAAGATACAATTAAAAAAAAGAAGAAAGAAATAACAAAACTAATATTTCTAAAAATGATCCACATACATGGACGGACCTCAGAGTGACTGTTCTCCAGATAATGTAGAATATCAGATATTTTATTTCCTGCATTCATGTGTATTTTAACACAATCATTTATGCTTGAAGTGTCTTTTATATGTGAAGTAAAACTAAGAACTTCTAAATTATCTAGCAGGAGATGTTTCCTGCAGTGTGACATCAAATTTTAGTTTTTAAAATAGTTTCAGTCAGGACTACTTTCATCAAAGAGAATCATTATGTGCATATTTGTCGGTATGGCTGTCCTGGGAGCTTCCTGTACTTTCATGTGCCTACGTTGAATGGCAATACATGAGGCGGGGAGAGCACACCTCTCCTCTTGTTTGCAAATATGAGAAGCTAGGGCAGGGAGAGCATCAGCAAAGACCCCCAGGGTGCAGAACAGAGCGAGCATCAGTGAGGAAGGAGGAGCTGGGATGGAGGAGGAGGTGAAGTGATTTGATCATAACGTGTGTGTGTGTGTGTGTGTGTGTGTGTGTGTGTGTGTGTGTGTGTGTGTGTGTGTGTGTGTGTGTGTGTGTGTGTGTGTGTGTGTGTGTGTGTGTGTGTGTGTGTGTGTGTGTGTGTGTGTGTGTGTGTGTTGGACCAGGTTCCTGTTTGTCTCTTTGTCTCAGATTCATAAAGTTTTGGACTCGATTGTGTTTTCACATCAGTCGTCAAAATGCATTTAAAAAACAATTTAAAACGAGGCGTCGAGAGGCCAAGAGCTGCTGCTGCGAACGGACGGATAAATAAAAAGCAATGATGATGATTCCAGCGTCAACCCGAGACCACAATCAATCATTAGTGAGTGTGTGTGTGTGTGTGTGTGTGTGTGTGTGTGTGTGTGTGTGAGAAGGAAAGGACAAAAAGAAGACATAAAGTTGATGCCAGTGATGTCTATTATCGATCATTTGCATACAGAGGTGTGCAGATGAGGACTGTCTGTGTGTGTGTTTCTCTGTGTGTGTGTGTGTGTGTGTGTGTGTGTGTGTCTCTGTGTGTGTGTGTGTGTGAGATGAAACTTAGCGTGCGTCTTCAAAGTGCTCCATCTGTAATTCCTCATAGCAGTTAATTCATCATCTGTGCTGAGGCGTCGAGGCGTCCGGAGGCGTTTAGGACTAATATTTCAGCTCCCATTACGCCGGCAGAGCAGAGAGCCGAGGCTCCGCTTTGACCTTTGACCCCCGCCGGGGGAATGGCAGCCTGACCCCATCCATCAACGCGGGGAGAGGGAAAATATTAAGAGGCGAGCATTATTAGTTAGATTACAGGGGGAGAGAATATTCAGCTGTCATCTTCAGCTGATAGCAGGGTGGGCGGCTGTCATTGGCTGTCTGTCCGGTTACCTGCCTGTCAGTCTCTCTGATTGGCTGACCCGGGTAACGATCTGTCTCACTGTGTGATATTAGACTGAATGAAAGACAAGATGTCCAAGACAATCACACAGCAAACTACTCTGTGACGTCTTAGACTGAAGTAGATCAGTGCTGCAGGATGTGGAGGAATCTAAGAATATTGAATAAACATTCTGAAGTCTGAAATCCAAAAAACAGAAACAATGCAGGACCTGGTCTTAAAGAGGATCATGTTTCAGCTGACCTGGGTGAAAGTATGACCTGGTCCCTAAAGGTGGAGGTGGACTCTGTAAAGGTCACGTCACTCTCCTGAAGACTGAAGAATGAAAGTTGGTGTCATCTTCTTTCCGCCTGTTTGCTCATCAGTCAGATCTGAAACACAGTGACTGAGATTTGTCCGCCGTCTGATGTGCTGAAAATAAAAATGATGATTTCTCTGTCATCATGCTGTCGTTCATTGAGGACAGAAAAAAAGGATCAAATCAGGAAACAGAGACGTGTGATCTTTAACGGACTGATGGTCGGCTTAATAGAAAGGCGGAGATGACAGGCCGCCTCCAGGATGGATTTACAGAGACATGACGGGGAATTATTGACTTCTGTTGTGTTTTACAGCCAGTCAGAGGAGCTGATGACAGCTGACGGTGTGTGTGTGTGTGTGTGTGTGTGTGTGTGTGTGTGTGTGTGTGTGTGTGTGTGTGTGTGTGTGTGTGTGTGTGTGAGGATAAGTGGATGAAGGAACTCGACTTGAAAGAGTGTGTGTGTGTGTGATGGTGCTTTCAAGTACAATGGGAAACAAAAGTGACTAAATGATCACTCTTCAGACTCGACTGGACGTAAGGATATCCTCTCCTTTATATAACATTTAACAAAATGTTACTTTTAAAATGAGAAAATAATCAAAGTAACTCTTTGATTTTTACAAAGTGAACCAATATTAGAATGTTCGAAAATCATTGCCCATCCCTAGTATGGAGTAACATTTGCCTACTGCCTTAATTACAACTATTTACACCAACATTTGAATATACCTTTAAATTAGTATTCCTATTTTTTAATTTATATATTTTGATTTTATTTAAATTGACTCTATTCATGCTCCTTTATTCTTGTATGTCTGTTCTGCTGCAACAACAACATTTCCCCCAGAGATTAAAATATTATATTATCTTTATAAACGTTTGTATCAGCTAGGTAAATTATTGGCTCATAATATTAACTAAGATTCATATATATATATTATATATATGAATCTTAGTTAATATTATGTCTCTGATGAACATTTCTTTCTTTATATATTCTTGTTAAATTCTTGTTCTGTACACCTTCTTGTTTGCTGCTGTAACTCCATGGATTTCCCCGTTGTGGGATGAATAAAGGAGGATCTTATCTTATCTTAGATAATTCAATTTTAACATGAGACTTAATGGGGATTTCCTAGTTTTTGGGACCAGCCTCTAGTGGACACACGAGGAACTGCAGTTTTTGGTACTTCTGCGTTGGCTTCCTTTTTTAAAGCTTAGAGTAATTTTTGGCTTCTCCAAGAGTGGTCGGCCATTTTTATGGAGCATTAATCTGAGCTGAAACTGACTGGATATTGAATTAAGAGACTATTATAGAGGATTTGTCGGCATCTAGTGGTGACACAGTGGATTGCAACAAACTGATTCTTCTTCTTCTTCACATTTAACTTCTGTTTTTTCTTCTTTGGAAGAAACGGCCGTGTACAGGAAGTGTTTGTCGTTATCACAACTTATTATTTTTAGTTTTTGGTGATTGTTTTGAAGACTCAACTTTGACACCCTAGCTGTTACCATTCTGTTTTTCTGGGTCAGAAGGGACCATTTCTGGATAAGTAGAGGGGATACACGTACAAACACAGGGGCGTAAACATGATCGCAACTTCTCAATCTCAGTCTGGGTAGCTACCAGGGGTTTATGACGCCACCACTTCAGTACTTCACATTTTCTAAGATTTTAAGGCCCCCTGTCAGTCGAGGGACTCTAGCATTGTCTCCCAATCCGGTCACTGTTTGCTCGTTTGCATGCCTTGAAGTCGGCTTGTATGAACCCTGCAGTATTTCAGACACTGAACACATCTCAGATGTTGGTCTTGTTGCTTTAATTTCCTCTGAACCATCCGAGTCTTGTTTCTTATTTTGGCTCCACCCTCTGAGGATCCCTCGGAGCTCCGACTCGCAGAACTAAAACTCTAATTTGCATCCTGACATTTTCAACACAGGGGGATTGAACCCCCAACTCTGTGGATTTCACTGCCCCTCCTTCCCTTTCTCCTTATTGAGCCACACAGGACACATTTTCAATATTTCATCCTCCTCTGGATCCGTGGAAACCCCCCCCCCTCCCTCCCAGACCCCCTGCTGGGACTCGGCGGCTCACTCTGAGAGCCCCTAATAACCTCCAGTTCTCGTCTGTCCTCCGAAACAAAGCATTGCACTAATAAAACGTCCCAATTGAGCTGATTAAATACCAATAAAAACACCCCGCTCGCCTCTCTGCCAGCCTGCAGTCTAAATTGGATCGCAGCTCTAACCAGCAGCTCCTAATGAAAACCACCGCTGCAGCCCGGCCTCGCTCGCCCTGCAGTACAGTTTACCTCTCTCTCTCTCCCCCTGTAATGAAATCAAATGAATTGGACTGGAGGTTTCAGGGGAGACATGCTGGACCCCCTTATAGAATTAGGACTGAGCAGTGTGTGCGTGTGTGTGTGTGTGTGTGCGTGTGTGTTCTAAACATGACCACATGACCACTGACTCATGCTGTGTGTGTGTGTTTGTGTGCAATATTCATTTGATGTAATATCCATATCCCTCTGTGTGTGTGTGTGTGTGTGTGTGTGTGTGTGTGTGTGTGTGTGTGTGTGTGTGTGTTTAGGTTGCAGGCTTTGTGTGTCTGTGTGTGTGTGTCTGTGTGTGTGTGTGTGTGTGTGTGTGTGTGTGTGTGTGTGTGTGTGTGTGTGTGTGCTGGCTGTATTAGTGAGCTGTGACCAGGTAAAGTACAGAAGACAGAATCAGGACAGTCAACCTGCTGTTATCCCTCAGGACACACACACACACACACACACACACACACACACACACACACACACACACACACACACACACACTGCTCCAGCAGCAGAACAACAAACACTCTCTCTCTCTCTCTCTCTCTCTGCCTTTTTCTTCCGTTGAGGTGCGTTCAGGGACGATTGACGCCTCTCTCTCACTCAACAGTTTTCTTCTGTCAGAGTTAAATCTTGTGAATCTCTCCAGAGTGGGACTCACCTTTAACCTTCATCATTCAGAGTGAGGTAGACAAAAACTCCACTGTGGGCCTGATGCTCCCCTTAAGACCAAAAAGTCCTAATATTTAGATGTTTCTAAAGATGATCCTGACAGATCGTCCTGAGGTGTGAGCGATGTTAGATTGTTGCCATAAATATCTTACATGTTAAATATTTACATCAGATATCTTGTTGTGAAACCCAAAGTGTGAAGTTAGATGAATATCAGACACGGATGATTCGTGGCAACAACACGAATGTTTCTCCAACATGTTTTAAAGAAACCTCGATCACTCTGATGAGGAGAGGAGGATCAGCAGCTAGTAACGTCCACGCCACGTCTGCTTCCTCTGAAGTCACGTGTGACCGTGAGAGATGATGTTAGACTTTTAGTTCAGAGAGTGTGGACTCTGTGCTGAGCTGTGTTGTTCATATCTTGCTCTATAAACACTTGACTTTTAAGTCTGTCAGAGTTTGTCCACACACACATTTTCAGCATCTGTCCAGGTCTTCAAATCTTGAAGCATGGGTCAGGATTTAGGAATGCTAGGAATGCTTTTTAAAGTATCTTTAAGATTGTGCTTCTGAAAGGTAGATCCTCTTTCTCACGTGAAGTCCCAACATTTGAGAAACTCACCTCACAGGGAGGAGACTTTCTGTGGATGTGTGAGTTAGTGGGGCTGGATATCAGACTTAGAAGAAGGAGCAGCGTTAATATCATTTCATCGTGTATCAAAGTATGGTAAGCTAAGATGATCAATCAATTCAACTTTCTACAGCAGGGCGGCAAGAAAGCGTCTGAAACATTGCAATCCACTGTATTTCCTTTGAGATGCATTTCTATATTTTCTTGTGTTTCCTGACGAGCTGCAGGAACAACATTTCATCTTTCTAAATATGCAGATACGTAAGGAGGAGGATGACGATTACATGAATCTTCTTGTTTTTAGCAGAGCAGATTGTGCAGCATGTTCCACTTCTGTAAACAGGTCTTCTCATACACGACTTGTCTTGTTGTTTGAGGAGTTTTCTTGCAGCGTGCACGCTCCACACCATTTGTAGGACTCATCCTGACTCTGGTTTTCTCTATGCATTCTGGTCTCTATCACAGCTTGGTCTCATTTCAGATGGTCTTGAATTCCACGCTTGATTCAGCCAACATGTTTCAAAATAAAACTGCATAAAATGTAGATTTAAATATAGATATTTGGGTGTTTCTATGTGGAGATGAGTGAGAGAGTTAAGGATGAGAGGGTGATGCTGAGGAGGAGGAGGGAGCGTAAAGAAAGAGAGAGAGGTGGAGAGTTAGAGAAAGGGGAGGAGACATCATGAGAGAGAGAGAGAGAGTGAATATGAGTTTATTGGGGAGTCTGATCACACACGGAGCTCCAGAGAGCGCGGAGAGGAGCGCGGGGCGGCTGCAGCTGAGCTCGGATCAGATTAAAGAGGAGGGATAACACACTCCAACACACACAAACACACACACAAACACACACAAACACACTCCTAGTGACATAAATAATGCGCACTAATTTACGCAAACTGTGCGTCTTT
Organism: Notolabrus celidotus; assembly: GCF_009762535.1. Lineage (NCBI taxonomy): Eukaryota > Metazoa > Chordata > Actinopteri > Labriformes > Labridae > Notolabrus > Notolabrus celidotus. The sequence continues at coordinate 24,891 of NW_023260018.1, read as the reverse complement.
TTATGGCACAGAAACCAGCGCGTAAGTGAGCGTCCACAGAGAGCACAGAGAGGTCTGAATACATGACATGTTCTCCTCTAATACAGCTTCACAGTGACACTCTCTCCTCTAATGAAGCTTCACTGTGACTCTGTATTTTGTGTTGTTGGGTTAAGTTGGATGATTTTACGCACGGAGAAAGTGGAGCGTGTTTCTCTTCCCCAAAAGACGCAGCGCTGTGATCCGGATCTTTAAATTCAAGCTCCTCTTCCTCCCTGCTCTTGTAGAAAGTTCTGGGGTTCCGTTTTGAGACTTTAAACAAGCACAGGTACCCAAACATGCCCTCCTGTGTCAGATCGACTCTGTATTATCAGCAACACATGCAATAAGAGAGTCCAGTGTCCAGCTGCTGCTGCGCTATAAAGCCAGAGGAAATGTCCTCCTGCTGAACAAACAGCGCTATCAGTCAATCTCTCTCTCCCCCTCCTCCCTCTCTCTCTCTCCCCCTCCTCCCTCTCTCCCTCTCTCTCTCTCTCTCTCTCCCCCTCCTCCCTCTCTCTCTTTCTCTCCCCCTCCTCCCCCTCTCTCTCCTCTCTCTTCCCTCTCTCTCTCCTCCCTCTCTCTCTCCCTCTCTCTCTCCTCCCTCTCTCTCTCCTCCCTCTCTCTCTCCTCCCTCTCTCTCTCTTCCCTCTCTCTCTCTCTCTCTCTCTCTCTCTCTCTCTCTCTCTCTCTCTCCCAGCGCAGAGGACACCACACATACACACACACACACACACGCAGGCGCTCGCCGACATACCGACACACACTCTGGCTCTGCCTCCGCGTGCTGCTGGATCTCACCAATGTCATTGCCGCGCTCGTGGAGTGACTGACCGACCCGTCTGACTGACTGCTCTCCTTCAGGTCCGCGGATCACTCAGACTCCCACACACCGGCAGAGACCAGAGAGGAGGATCTCCGCGGGGGGACCGGGATGTGGAGAGCCGGCGGCGGTGCCCGAGTGAGAGCGGAGAGTCCGGAGCTCCTGCACCCGGGGAGGAGAGCGCAGACCCGGCTCAGCTGTCTGTCTTCAACCGGTGAGATCTGAACCCTCTCACATCCACAGACTCGCTCATCCCACTGAGGGGCAGGAGAGAGAGAGGGGGGAGAGACCGGGACCATGATCCGGAGGGTGCTCGGAGGTTAAAGAAGAAGAGGAAGAGGAAGACTAAAGAGTGAAGGAAGAGGTTTAGGATCCATCCAGCTCGTGTTTGATCCACTCTCTGATCCCACTCATCTATTGATCCGCTCATTTGGTGACTGTTCTGCGCACCGGGGACACCGGGACCATGATCCGGATCTGCCTCAGAGTTTCATCTGAAGGTTAGAGAAGAAGAGAAACAACAAAAAGACGAGTTTGTTGATCCTCCTGAATCGATCCCTCCAGTGGTCCCAGTGATCCGGGTCTGTGCTGAAAGAGGACCAGAGGAGGAGGAGGTTGTTGAATTCTGCAGAAACCATGATCAGGATCTTCCCGGATTTCAGCGTCCAGGTGACGGCCTCGGCCGGAGGAGGACCCGGGTCCGGAGGCGTAGGAGGAGGCGGCGGGATGGTGGCAGGACCCCCCGTGGGTCGGGTGCCGGTCCCCGGAGCCACGAACGGGACCCCGCAGAGCGTGCAGGGACTCGGCGCGTACCAGCAGAGGTATGTAGGCTGCAGGGAGCGACCTGTGGCGCGTGGTGGAGTTTAAAGAGTGCAGGACCTGCTTTAGAATCATGATGTGTTTTTATTCCATGAAGTCTTTAAAGATGACAGGATCATGTCTTCTTCTCCTTCATGTTTGGGCATCTCTAACTCAGTGGACACTTTGTCATGTGTTTTTGTGCTTTTTGTGATTTCTGTTTGTTTTTAATTCAAACTCTGAGGACTCATCTTGATCCACCTTTGGATGCTCTCTGCGGCGTGTGTGTGAAAAGACTCAGCGTTAAAACCTCGGCATCACCTCTTCATGAGTCACGGCCTTTTCCACCACGCTTTAAATATCCCCCTTAAAACCACACAGGTTCAGAGACCTGGTCTGATTCTGCTGGATTATTAAATCCAGAATCCAGAGTGATAGTGGAGGGATTATTGGGAGTGTGAGGGGTGAGGATGAAAGGATGGTGGAGCGGTGATCTAGTGGAAATAAGAGGGTCCAGGTAATTCTTTGGGAAAAACTAAGAAGAGGTTGTTTCTCCTCGTTCGGTGATTTATAGGGAAGCAGAAAAAGAGGAGTGTGTGTGTGTGTGTGGAGTGTTTTCCAGCTGCTGACAATCCCCTCCACCTCCTCTGTTATTCCCTTATTTCCTCCACTCTGGATCTGAATGATTGCCTTCCCGTCCGGCCGCTCAGTAGGGTTGTTTTTTCTAATCATCAGGAGCTGTGGGGGGGCAAAACACTACCCACACTACCCACACACTCCTGCCTTATTACCCCTAAAACTCTGTGTATTATAGAGTGTATAGCTGTGTGTGTGTGTGAAGTCTGAAAGCTATGGGGAGCAAACACAACATAAATCACAGCCGGGGCCTCTCTCTCTCTCTGAGAGCTCTGAGAGCGCTGAGAGCGTCTCGGCCCTCCAGAGCAACAAATAGGAGCCGAGCGAGGGGCCGCATTGTTATTTAAAGCAGCACAAACATACACACTGAGTGTTTGTGTCCATACGTGGAGTCTGCCTTTATTCTTCCCCTCGTCTGTGTGTGTGTGTGTGTGTGTGAGTGTGTGTCATCGTTAGAGATGGAGGATGACGGTGAAGTCTTCTTCTGTGAGACCGGTTTCAGCTCTCCATCCTCGCTCTATATGTTCAGTTTCTCCCCCCCTACAAACAGCTGGGAGCTAATATGTTTATACATTACGCTCCATTATCCACGTCGCCTCTGTTTGGCTGCTGGAGGTAAGCAGAGACGGGGGAGAGAGGAGAGGAGAGGAGAGGAGAGGAGCCGGATCACAGCGTGAGGGGGAGAGCGCTTTCTTCCTCCGACGCCGGGCGAGGTTTAAAAGACCTGAAAACAAAGATTCAAAACGCCGGATCACCTCCAGGGTTTACTCCGTCAGTCTCAAGGTGACGAGGATCCCGGGGTCAAACCGGTGACCTTTCACTTTTTAGGACTGACCTAAATCCCCCTGATCTTCCTGAGACACCTCGCCGGCTCAGCTCCAGACGCCCGGGCCGCGCTCTCCTCCCTCTCTCCCGCTTCTTTATTTTTCCACCACAGAAGCAGCGGCAGCAGCGGCGTCTGTAACCCCCGTGTTTGTATGGAGAATACCCAGCATGCCTTTGACCTTGACAGGTCATTGGTATATAGAGAGAAGGGGAAGGCTGGGGTCTGCAGCCCGGGGGTTAATCACACAGCACAGCGATTAGGTTACAATGAATTATACATTATAAGAAAAAAGAAGAGGAATTTAAATGTGAAGATGGAAAGAAAGAAAGAAAGAAGGAGGCGGCGGCGAGTTTCTGTGGGAGAATAATAAGCCGTCTGTGATGTGAAGCATCAAAGCCTGCAGGGAGACGCTGAAGTGGACTCACGGTTTAAAAAAAAAACACACATGATGGAGGGATTTTAAAGGAGAGATAGTTTGAATTAAAAGACAGAAAACAAACTCTGGAAGAGGAAGAAGAGGAGACGCACAGAAAGTTCCTGATTCTGAGGTTTGAAGTGATGTCTTTATTATGACACTAAAGGAGGAGAGGAAGGAGGAGAGGAGGGGTGTGTGTGTGGATCTGATTTACAGGGCAACCATCCAAATAAATCACACACACACACACACACACACACACACACACACACACACACACACACACACACACACACACTGATGCTTTTGTTATTATATTTGTGTGTGTGTGTGATGCTTAAAAATTGGGTAATAGCCCCGCGGTGCAACCTGTAATACAGGGAGAGAGGGGGATTAAATAAAAAAATAACACACACACACACACACACACACACATACACAAAACACACACACACACACAACACACACACACACACACACAAACTGACTCCAACTGCATCTGAGTGGCGTTGTTGCGCCGGGGCTGGAGATGTGTGTTGTCCCTGTTTCTCTCTGACAGAGGAAGGAAATCCAGAGGAGGAGAAATGCGCCGTGAGAGCGCAGAGACTCTGACCGAGCAGCGACGCGCCGCCGCCGCGGGGATTGCACCGGGATGTCTGCGCTGCAGCAGCGCGAGAATGTAAAGATTTGACGCGCCTGGGTTGGCGTTTTTTTTTCTCCTCTTCCTCCTCTTCTTCCTCCTCTGGAGCGCATGCAGGAAAATCCTTCTGTAGTGGAGAGAGAGAGAAAGAGACACAGAGAGAGAGACAGCGGTGATCTGACAGGCATCCTCCCCGGGTTCCCCCTCACTCCGCGCGGCATGCCGCTGCTGCAGCCCGGTCCTCGCCTTCGCTTCCACCGCCCGTTGTTTCCACGCTGCTGAGCGGCGGACAGAGACAAGCACGAGAGACGCACGCACAGCACGCTCACACACACACACACACATACACACACACACTGACACGTTCACACACACGGACATGGCTTTGTCTTAACACACCGACCATGACGCATTGCTGTCAGGGCGCAGCGCGGCGCCGCGGCTCCGCGTCCTGATCATCCTGAGGACAGAAAGTCAGAAACACTGAAACAGGAAGATGGCGCCCACCAAGCCGAGCATCCAGCAGGACCCGACCAGGAGAGAACGGTAACGGGGCTTGGATATTTTCTGTGTCCTGCACACACACTCTTCCTCCTCCTCCTCCTCCTCCTCTTCCTCTGCATGTTTACAGGCGGCTCTGAGCGGAGCGGCTGTTCCGCGTCGCTTTGCGTTTTATTCAGAGTCTGGAGGCGTCAGAGGAGAGTGGAGGTGTGCGTGCGTGCCCGCGTGCACGCCTGTGAGTGTGTGTGTGTGTGTGTGTGTGTGTGTGTGTTGTGGTAACAGGTCGGTGTTGTGGCTGTGTTCGCTCTGCTGCTGCTGATGTCTCGCCTCTCCTCTCTACCTTTACGTGCAGTGTGTGTTGACGCTCCGAGGAGGGAAGGTGTGTGAGCGTCGAGGAAAACATGTCTGTTACTGAGTGTGTGTGTGTGTGTGTGTGTGTGTGTGTGTGTGTGTGTGTGTGTGTGGACAGAGCTAATGCTGGCTCCAGTATGCGTGTGTGTGTGTGTGTGTGTGTGTGTGTGTGTGAGGATGTAACAGGAAGTTTGACCGTGCAGGGACTCATCTGGGGGTCACCTGTGCAGGGTCACATGAGCACACCTTGCTGTGACCTCAGAGCTGGAGTCCTGAGTCCTGAGATCTTTAAGGTGGATTTAAGGTGGACATGTTGAGTTCTTGTGTTTTGGGTTTCCACACTCACCTTCACTGTGTGTCACCTGTTGAAACATGACTTCATCTTTGAGCCTGTCACACTCTGTGTCGGTGGAAACGTCTCCCTGATGAGTCACCTGTTGATCCGTTGATGACGAGCGATCACGTGACTTTGACCTTGCTGTGACGTGTTCTCACCTGCAGGATCACCCAGCCTCTACCTGCACACACTGGTGCTCCACGGAGGCCTCGTGACCTCTGACCCTCCATATGGGCCTCACTGCTCCATCATGTTGTTTCCACTGAGTGTTGCTTCCTTGGCATGGGGGCGTATCTGTGTTTTTAAACCTACTCTTCCTTGGATAGAGGAAAAGGAATCCTGTGCATTCAGAAAAACTGCAGAAATCTTCTTTAACCTTCTTCTCTTCTTTTAAAGACAGTTGTTTGTTGGTGTTCGCCTGCAGCCATGTGGGGACGTGGTTTCTGCATCTTTAGACGAGTACTAAACGTCCTTTTCTCTCCTCACCTGTTGACTAGAGCTCGCTTTGTTCCTTCTCCATCCTGCAGTTGAAGCATGATTGTTTTGCCGTGTGTTGCATCTGAATCTTTAATATTTGGTTAATCTGTTGGACGCTTTTGTCACCTGTTGATTCAGAAACAAACATTTGTAATTATCTTCCTGCTTGTTTCCCTCTGTGCTCATGAATTCAAATATCAGACACATCACTGCGTTTGCATCGTTTGCATCGTTTGCTTTGTTTCCCTGCAGACTTCACGGACACGTTGAAATACGACTCATAACTAAGAACACGCCGTGAGTCTGCAGGGAAACGAGGAGCCTGTTGAGCCTGGCAAGAAAACTCCAGACATCTCTCTGTCATTCATCAGAGGGGAAGACTTGTGTTTTAGAAAAGAAGCAGTTTGACAGAGTAGAGATTAATAATCCTGGAAATATTTGTCAGATTAATTGCTTCTGAAAATAACAGTTTGTTGCACCTCTGCTCCTCTCTCCTTTTACCTCAGTGTGCACCAAAGACAGCAATAAGAGGGGAGGAAATGTGGCTTCACTTTCGTGCATCATTCTTTAAAATTGAGGACAAAATATAAAAGTGATGCAACCACAAACTGAGCGTAGTTACGTGAGATATTGCATCAAATAATCTGCACCGTGATTCTCCTTCAGAGTAACTGCACATCTTCATATTTAATATCGCTCGTGAAGAAGAAGTGATGTCTGTATTTCTACCTTGTATGAAAACACAGCTGGGTTAGGCATCATATTTTCTCCTCCTGGAGTCTTTCCTCTCAAACTCACCGACACGTTTGAATCCTGTCCTGCAGGTTTTACTTCCACCAGCTGATTCCTTCAGGTGTGTCAGGAGGTCACCGTTCATTCAGAGTCCGTGCTCTCGTGTTGTGATGCTCGTGGTTTCAGTGACGTGAGTTTTTCAGCAGAGGAGTTAAAGAAAGAGAGCTGAAAACACAGAAAGTCTCTGCTGCAGGATTAGAGAATGACCAGGGATGAGTGAACTAGAGACGGTGTGTCTCAGGTGATTCTTTTAATTGACAGCGGTTTGTTGGTTTCGTGAAAAGGTGCCGTGGATATGTTTGCCTGACGTCATCTCCCTGACCGAGCGGTGTGTTTTCATTTCAGCACGACAGGCTCAGTTAGTTTATTTGAACCTGGAGGTCGATGCACAAAACATGACATGACAGAATGAAAGCGGTACTCAGGGTGCAGGTTGGCCTCGCTGTTTAAGCTCACAGGTGCGCCCCATGTACAGAGCTGCAGTCCAGAGTGGACTCAACATGTCCTCTCTTTCTTCAGCTGTCCCGTCAGTAAAGGTCAAACAATGCCCCAAAATATAACTTCATAAACACAGAATGAAAGAGGTGACAGTAAAAAGAATAAAGAAACATTTATTAAATAAAAAATAAGAAAATGAAATAAAGACAGAATGTTTTTCAAAAAAGATAAATAAAATACTAACTATATCATGAAGTTCGCTTCATGCTGCTTATCCCTTTATAGTGTCATGCTTTATTTATTTTAAAAAAAGATACACATGAAATATGAAATTTGCAGTTGTATGAACACTATCTCTTTTGACCTGTTTTAGTTTTTTTATTTGTATTTTATTCTTTTACCTTATTTCTGTGTGAAGAGATGTAGGGCTGGAGGGTTAAAGAGAAGTGAAAGGTGTTTTTTTTGTGAATGTTTTGCACTCAAAAAGAAAACAATAAAAATATTGATTAAAAAAAGATAAACAAAATAGACAGAAATACATTTTTAAATAAAACTAGATTAATAAAATAAAGACGGTAATAAAATGAATTAACACAAGTTAAAAATGTGCAAAAATTCAACAGTTAATACAGGATTATTCTCAGACACTGCTGACATGAATTTTAACACTTATTCTCAGAAGCATTCAAATCAACTTTACATTTTAGTAATAATTTGCTGTAATTTTAATTGAAAATTTAAGATAAATAAATGTCTCACTTTATTTTAAACAGATTTTGTGCACGACTGAAATAACTTTGAAAACTTATGTGAAGTCCTTTTACCGTCAGGTCTTCAAAAATTGTTTCAAGAGAATGTTAAAATTACGTCTTTTTTAAGAGTATGCACGAAAAATTAAAAACAACTCTGACTTGGGATGAAAACTCTGCAGGCACAGAGAGAGAGAGAGAGAGAGAGAGAGAGAGAGAGAGAGAGAGAGAGGGAGAGGGAGTGGGAGAGAGAGAGAGAGAGAGAGAGATCAGTGTTCAGACTTTTTAAGGTTTTATTTTCATGCTGAGTTTAATGAGCTGTGAGAGAGCAGGGCGGTGTTTCTCCTCTGTGCTGAAAACAGGAAACTAAAAGGAGAAGGGTTTATTTATTTGTTTTTTTGGAGGAAAATGAGGCACAGAAGAAAAAGGAAGATGTGTGTTTGCTCTCGGCTGGACGAAGGTCACGTGACCCTGAGTGTCATTAAGAATCTGATTTGAACAGGTTTCTTTGTGATAAAGTTTTGAACTTTCCTGAGTCAGACTAAGATTAAAGGAGGATCCATGTGGTCTCTGGGAGTGCCAGTGTTTGTTGTTGACAGTGTCGTTGCCGTTTGTTAGCACACAGAGCAGAATGGCGTCCGCAGCAGACTCTGAGCAGCCTCCCAGGCTTCAGGTCACAGCCCAGCAGCAGATTAACAGCCGGCTATTTGCATACGTGTGCTGTTAAAGAGCGGAGAGCAGAGCGGGGTCAGAGGTCGAATGTATGGAGCTGAAATTACACTTCAGTGCTGTCCGAGCCTTCACACACCCCGACTCTCTCACGGAGAGGTTTCATCCTCTTTAATTTGTCCTGAACGGAGCGGGCAGGAAGCTCCGACCTGACAGGAGGAGGAGGAAGTTGGATTCGTGCCGTCGGTGTGAGACTTATTATCTGATCTCACCTCCACTTCCTGCTGAAACTCTCCGGCTATAACGTCGCTTTAATCCCCTCTGAGGATATTCAGGTTCTGGTCCTCAGAGTGAGTCCTGAAGGAGGAGAGGATCACGTCAGGTTCTGGATCTGGAGTAAAAATAGAACAGTGATGAAGATGTCAGATCCTTATTTTACTCCTGTTATCATGTCCAAACAATGACTGTATTATAAACATGGACATCGCCTCTATCGCCTCCTGATGTGACAAGTGAAGCCAAAACTAACACCTCCTGTTAGCATTAAATACTCCCTCTACTTTTTTATTAGAATCACGTCCAGCTCCTGAGATTATGAGGAAAATGTACGTCATCACCATTTTTTTAAAAGAGCTAACATCAAGCTAATTCTGCAAACAGGAAGTTAATACTGTAAAGCATAACCTAGCTTGCTAACGTCCTGGTTTTGCATGAATAAGAATGATCTTAAACATCATATGAGATTATTTATGACAACAACTCAACATAGAACATATCTCATCACAGAAACACATCGTACCTCTGCATCATTTGCGTTATTTTGGGCAGACTTTCGTCTGTCTTTTGCTAGCATTAGCATCACGCTCGTCATGCTAACCCAAAGTCATGAAGTCTCACTTTTGTTGATGTGTGGTTCATTTCAAAAATCTGAAAAATGTCCATATTTTCTGTGATAAAGGAGTTACGACCAAGCGTTCAAATATTTGACATTTCTGTATTTTTAACCCTTTATTCTAATAATTTTGAGACACAGTATTTCTGATTTTCATGAGCTGTAAGCCATAATTATTAATGTAAAAAAAACAATCTTGAATTATTTCACTTTGAGAATAATTAACAAAATTCAAAATAACATTTTTAAAATAACTTCCCCCTTTTTCACCATATCCTAGTTTGTCACGATGCACCTGCAAAAACAATTTTATTTATAAAGCACATTTAATTACACGTCAGCTCAATGTGCTCTACATGAATACAGCGTCAGCTTCAGGTGGGTCCAGTCCACAGTGTCACAGAGTCTTGTGTGGGTTTGAAGCATAGACTGTATAAATAAAGGTTTTATTGTTTTGGAATCTACAGCAGTGAACAGGCTGTAATGGCTGCAATGTAGTCTTTGGGGCACGTGTTCCCGGTCAGAATCGCCCTCTTAAAGGTCTTGTTTTGGACCCCGACAGGCTCAGGTTGTTGTTCAGATCCGTGTCCGGTCCGTCTCTGGTCCGTCTCAGCTCCAGATCTGATCGGTTTCTATTCAAGTCAATGTGTTAACTTCCTCTGGATCCGCTCCGTTGCGTTCCAGCTGCGTCTCTGATCCGGCAGGTCTGAGTCCTCCGGATCAGAGACACAAGACTGAAGATGCTGGAGCACGACGCATCCATCTCAACAGAGCAGATGGATCAGGACAGGAAGTCAGGCACACTCACAATACTCGTCTGTAGACCAGAGACTGTATAAATATGGACGTAGTCTCCGTGATGTCTTCTGTTCCTGAAGCGCTGTTTTGAAGCCTCAATCTTTGGCGGCGACCATATTGGAAATGTTGAACTCGGGGGGCTTTGAGCCTCCTCGCCAACAGCTGCAGTGTTCCCGCCTGTCAGTCAAGTTAGCTGTGCCTCTCATTGGAAGACTCATAATCTCAATATCTTTGAAATGAACGCTTTATGAATAAATTCACCCCCAAGGACTCGAGAACTGATCTATCCAGACTCCACTGGTCTCTTGAACCAGACTGTAAACATGTTTATTTCTGCTGTAAAGGTCGTCTCTTTGAATGGGTGTGTATGTGGTTTCTGGTACTTCCAGAGCCAGCCTCTAGTGGACACTTGATGAACTGCAGTTTTTAACACTTCCTTCTGCATTGACTTCAAGTCTCACGGCCGGAGGTTGCTGCTTGGTTTGAAGCAGACAGTGTTTGTTACGTTACGCTGATGATCTGGTGATGTACACTTGGACTCAAATCAGCAAGATGCTTAGGTTGTAACCTCTGCTGCTGGGATGATCTCAAGCTAGTGTAACCCTTTACATGTTAGTAGCTTAAACTCCATCCTTAATATGAAACCATGCTACTCTGCAGAATCTGAATCTGAAGCTATCCCTCCAGAACCAAACGGAACCTTTCCACCTGAGGGATCTGTTTTCTACCTGAGCTTTAAATCTCAGATTTGTCCTTGAATGCACCGTCACCAACCAGACTCCTAAACACTGACGAATAAAAGAAGAAGAAGGTGATTCAATCTTTTATTGCTGTGAATTATCCGTCCGCGGCACGTTTCTCTTCGTCCGCCCGGAGGAGTGAAATCAATCTGAACCTGATGCTTCGTTTACACAATTAAGAGTACAAATACGTCCATGATCCATCCATTAATATCTCCCCTCGTCTACTCAGACATCCATCTCTTCTCCCACCATTTACACCCTGCCTACATCCATCCATCCCTTCATTCATCTCTCCATCTGCTCCCCTCCCCCTCAGTCCAGCCATGTGTGTGTGTGTGTGTGTGTGTGTGTGTGTGTGTGTGTGTGTGTTTCCTGCAAAAGGCTGTCGGGCAGCGATGGCGTTTTGGCTGAGCTGCTGTTTGTGGATCTATTTCTGGGGGCATTTCAGCGGCGATAGGCATCTGGAGGAGACCAAATTAATTTCCAGGTATAGAGAGAGAGAGAGAGAGAGAGGAAGAGGAGGATGAGGACAGACTTCATAGCCGGCTGCACAAGTGCTCCCGCTATCAGTACACTACAGCGGCCGTGGAGAGGAAGATGATGGAGAGATGATGGAGAGAGGAGGGCTGGACGAGAGAGCGAGACAGAGATTGAGGGGGGGGAGGGAGAGGAGATCAGGGGGAGAGACAAAACAGGGAGAGAGAGAGAGAGAGAGGATGTTTTTAACAACAGGGAGGAGAAAAGGAGGGAGTGTTTGGAGTCAGACAGAGAAATGTTCCTCTCCTCCCTTCAAACAGAACTCTGGTTTAATCAGGACTCCCTTAAAAACACGGCGGTGAGGGGACACCGAGGGTCACGCTTCAGAGAGCTCCAAACACGGCACTGCAGCTTTTCTCTCCGTCCCACAAAAGGCCTCTTCGTCCTGTGACAACCAAAAATACACATTTGTCACACTGTTTCAGAACCGAGCACGGTCCACCAACAAAACTGGGACCAATGCACCAAAAGAAAAGGACGTCCTGAGTCTCAGAAACTGTCCTGACGTAGATTTGGCAGGAAAAGGTGTGCGGGTGGAGTCGAGGTGAAAACGTTCACACACAGCCTCTCTGGAACTTCCCTGAGTTTCATGTGTGTGTGTTTATTTCTGCGTCTCCTCTTCAGGATCCGGTCTGATCTGAATCTGGATTCGTAGGTCAGGATTATCGACCCTCTGTAGTGGATGACTGTTAGCTGGAATCAAACTCACCCGCAGGCTGGAGGAGAGCCTTTGGAAGCCTGTGGGAGTGCTTGGTTTGCTGTCTCAGAGGAGGCAGGCGGGTGGGAACACCTGCTGGATCGCCCCAAGCCAGATAACGTGTGTGTGTGTGTGTTTGTGTTTATGTGTGTGTGTTTGTGTATATGTGTGTGTGTGTGTGTGTGTGTGTGTGTGTGTGATATATAAGATGTTAAAGGCTGGTTAATTATTTAATAAAACAGCTCCAGGCTCAACGTTATGAACACCACAAAGAATCTACTGTTATACTCTGATCTATTAAATCTAATGTATTCAGAGTTTGTGAGACAATTTTACAAAACGTCAACAAGCCTCCTTTACTTCTTCTGCAGGATGTGACGTCTCTGACTCCAGTTTTACTGACTTGTAATCAAAGACATTAAAAGAACAAATCAAGGATTTATTTAAAATAGGATGTCAGGTAGAAAAGAGATTAGTCAAAATCAGTGTGTTTATAAAACATTAGAAGTTACCTGACAGCTACAGCAGTGCTTCAAGTGTAAAAAGAAGAGCTCACATTCAAGGAAAATAGGGCTCCAACATGGCCGCCACCTGGTTTCAGATTTCCTCATTTGTCCGGCGCCGTAGAGACGTGAGAGTTTGTGTTCACTTTGACGTTACTCTCCGGTAAAAACAGACAGAACTAGGGATGGGCAATGATTTTTGAATATCCGTTCACTTTGTAAAAATCAAAGAGTTACTTTGAATATTTTAAAAGTACAGTTTTTCATCCTTTTTACCGTGCCTGGTTGTAATACGGTATTCCCGCCACACGGGGGCCACAGAGCGTCTTAAAGCTGTTGGCTGACCGAATTAAATAACAGAAGAAGAAGAATGCTAACTGCATTAAATAACAGAAGAAGAAGAATGCTAACTGCATTAATTAACAGAAGAAGAAGAATGCTAACTGCATTAAGTAACAGAAGAAGAAGAATGCTAACTGCATTAAATAACAGAAGAAGAAGGCTAACTGCATTAAATAACAGAAGAAGAATGCTAACTGCATTAAGTAACAGAAGAAGAATGCTAACTGCATTAAATAACAGAAGAAGAATGCTAACTGCATTAAGTAACAGAAGAAGAAGAATGCTAACTGCATTAAATAACAGAAGAAGAGTGCTAACTGCATTAAATAACAGAAGAAGAAGAATGCTAGCTGCATTAAATAACAGAAGAAGAATGCTAACTGCATTAAATAACAGAAGAAGAATGCTAACTGCATTAAATAACAGAAGAAGAATGCATTAAATAACAGAAGAAGAATGCTAACTGCACTAAGGAACAGAAGAAGAATGCTAACTGCATTAAGGAACAGAAGAAGAAGAATGCTAACTGCATTAAGGAACAGAAGAAGAAGAATGCTAACTGCACTAAGGAACAGAAGAAGAATGCTAACTGCATTAAGTAACAGAAGAAGAAGAATGCTAACTGCATTAAGTAACAGAAGAAGAATGCTAACTGCATTAAGTAACAGAAGAAGAATGCTAACTGCATTAAGTAACAGAAGAAGAAGAATGCTAACTGCATTAAGTAACAGAAGAAGAAGAAGACATTAGTGACAGAATCTCACATTACATCACGTGTATTTCCAGAGACTGAGCATGACTGTAAAATGTAAACACACACTGACATAAACATGGAGACAGACTCTGTTTTAATATTACAGGATAGGAAGTCAAATCTGCATCTTTGGACGGAGCAAATCACAAAAATGAAGATTAAAAAATGTAATCTGAAAACAAGAAGAAGCAGAAATAAATAATGGGAGGACATTAAAAAAAAAAAAAAAAAGATTTTAAAATAGAGAGTAATCCACACCAACAACAATAAAATATGTGTAATTAAAATAAGTTAAAGCATCAAAATAATAGAATATAAAGAGTTAGAATTAATACATTTAAAAAAGGTAAGAAGAAGAGTTGATAAAATTAAGGCTAAAAATATGAATAAAACTAATGAAAAAAATAAAATAAACAATTAGAATTAAAAATAATAAAACAACATTAAAATCAATAATAGTATAACAATAAATACCTTTTAATTTACGTTTAAGTCTACTTAATCAAAGAAACATTAAAACTCACTGGCTGCTCATATTAAAATTGTTATGATTTTTTAATTTTTTAAATGATTTATTTTATTGAGGTTCTTTTTTTAAACAAGAATAATGAACAACAAAGACAAAACAAACAAAATGAACTGACAGATAAAGATGAGTTTAATGAGTAAATATGTAAATAAATACAAAAATAAAAGTTTGGCAGGAAACAGTAAAAATTGTTAGAATTTTAAAATATTAAGGTTGTGTAAATCAAAACAAAATACATGATTTCAGCAGGTCAATACGAAGTTTTAAAATACTGTGTTACACTCCTGTCACTCAGGACAGATTCAGTTTTTAACATTTTATACCAACAGAAAGAGTTTCTGTTTCAGAGGAGGGTTAGTATAAAAGTTTATTTACATAAAGAGAATAAATTTAGATTTTTAATATTCAGCACTATCTTGATCCTTGCAGCAGCCCGGCTCTCTGTCAGAGTTTGTGTTTAAAAGAACGAGAGAGAAAAAGGGATGGATGAAGAGAGGACAGAAAAAGCCTGGAGCTGCAGAGTGAGAGTAAAAGTGTGAGAGAAAGGAAGGCCTGAGCTGGTGGTGATGTTGGCGAACTTTCAGAAACAACAGAGAAACCACAAAGCACAAAGTTGGCTTTGTCTCTGAAACCACCCCCCCCCCTTTTCCTCCCCTCCTCTCCTCCCCTTTTCTCCCCAGGGGCAAAATAACACAACAAAATGTCCCATTACCCCGTCCCGATGAGCGAGGGACACAGAGAGAGAGAGAGGGAGAGAGAGAGAGGCTGCTCTGTGGTTTTGGCAGCGGCTCGGTGGTCTGGTGGTTTCTGTGGAGCGGCTCGGCCAGATCCTGACGTGTTGTTGAAACAGCTCGAGACGTTTAAACACCCAGAGAAGAAGAAAAAAGAAAAAAGGAGAAGTGACGCTTTGAGTTTCAGGCGTGGAGTTTTGTTCCTGCTTCCCTCTGTGATTTCAGCAGATTGATTTTGTCCCGACATGCATGTAAACACGGTTATCAGACGGGGAAAACAGTCGGCTGTAGTTTATGTCTGAGTGAAAATTGCTTTCCTTCTCAAACTGAATTTACATTTGTCTTTGGGAAGAAAATGCATAGAAAATGTCTCCGGCCACCAATTGAGCCTCAGCAGCCTCAGCAGCAGCAGCCTCAGCAGCAGCAGCAGCAGTTTGTTGGCTGTTACCAAATAACAATGTGTAAATTTCCTGCACACTGCTCTGACACACACTCTGAGTTTGTCCCAGATGAGAAATGTATGAAAATGTAAATGATGCTGCACACGGCTGGAGCATTTTTCAGGGGCTGGAAAGCAGCACAAACACGTTGTTAGGAACATTTTCTTGATTTAACATAAACAAATGTTGTTTTTCTGCCTGTTTGTATACCGCAGTGTTTCAGGCTGGATGCAGTCTCTGAAAGCTTTTCAAACCTTTGTCTGGAACTTCCTTTCACTTCAGGGACTCACGCTTCAGATTACTCTTTAAAACATTAACAGCCTCAGTAAGAGGGGTGGGGATCCAAAACTGGATCAGACTTCCACCTCAAGTGTTAGTGATTCTTCTTAACGATTCATAAGTTACATTACGTCACACACTCTGAGACGCTGAACTCTTATAAGTGTAAATACCTCAAATATGCTGAAGCATTTGTCGACTGGGCCTCAAAGCTTGGGGTTCGCCTCGGGCCGAAGTGGAGGAGGGTTTAATTTGGAAAAAATAAAATGGTTCCTTTTGGTCAGGAAGACTGTGTGGAACTACCCCTCAAAAAACTACTCAGGAATCGTCAGGAGGATTGATAGGGAATTGATGGAGATGGAGATCCAGTGAAGCTGAGACTCAGTGGAGACAGATGAAGCTGAGACTCAGTGGAGACAGATGAAGCTGAGACTCAGTGGAGACAGATAGAGATACAGTGAAGCTGAGACTCAGTGGAGACAGATGAAGCTGAGACTCAGTGGAGACAGATGAAGCTGAGACTCAGTGGAGACAGATGAAGCTGAGACTCAGTGGAGACAGATGAAGCTGAGACTCAGTGGAGACAGATGAACAGGCGCTCTCCAGCTGACAGACCGCCTGTAGTTGGTGTCCATCAGAGAAATCCTGGTCCTGAGCTAACAGTCTTTAAAGTCTTCCTCAGTTGATTATAGAATACGTTAACAAATGGAAGATAAAGAATAAACTTCAAACACATTCTGCGTCTGTAGATTCCATGAAGTCAAAGATTCAACAGTAACAGGACTCTCCCGTAGACAAACATTGGAAACTAACCTTTGTGACTGTTTCAAAAACTACCCTGAGAGCTGTTCTCTCTCTCTCCTCCTCTCCTCCTCTCCTCTCCTCCTCCTCCTCCTCCTCCTCCTCCTCCTCTTTTCTCTCCTCGTGTAGACAGCGGATGTAATCAGCTCAGACCTGCTGACTCTGCAGCTTCCCACCTCAGGACCAATATCTACCTGTCCTTGAAAACACACACTTCAATTATACCACACCTTCGATTGCTTAAACACACACACACCACACACACACACACCACACACCACACACACACACACACACACACACCACCATCTCTGCGTTATATCTTATTCTCTCTTTTGCACCATTTCTTTCTCCTCTGCATCCTCTCTGGTCAGATCCCCTTCTTCCTCCAATTCACTCTCATCTCCCTCTCCGTGCCCTCTAACCTTTCCCTTCTTCCTCTCTCCTGACCCCTCCATCCTCTCTCTCTGGTTCCTGCAGTGATGTTAATGCGTGGCAGAGTGGAGGAGTGAAGGTGTGATGCAGCTGAGTCTGTCAGTTTTTGTTTTCTAACCGGACGGCGAGTTATTGTGGTTAATTCAGGAGAAACGTTCACTCCATCCTCTCCTGTCTCTCCACATCAGCGTCATGCACCTGATTGTGATTTACTTTAAAAAACATTCAAGAAGTCTGTAAACGAGGGCTGTGCAAGACTCAGGATTGTGTCATTTGATGATTCACTACAGAGCTCCCACGATACGTTTGCAAGAGAAAACTGCTTTTGTTTGATTTTAAAACCTCAATATTTTCAGCTGTCTTCCTTTTCAGTCCTCATTTTTACCACATTATTAAAGCCTGGGTTGGTGTTCAGGTTTAGACAGAGTCCTGAGGACATGCTACATTCAAATTCATGCTAGCTATCCTAGCCTACCAACTCTAGCTTTAAACGGGAGGAATGATTACAGTCAGCAAGTCAGCAAAAGTTACTTACAGAAGATCGTCAATAAACAATGAAACCTGTGCTTTCTAAGAGTTTAAGATCAACGTGTGTGTCCTGTTGCATGGACATGTTTAACGGCGTGATGAATATCTGCTCCAGTTGTTTAAACTACACGTGTGTGTCTTTGCATGTCCTTGTGAAGCCGCCATCATTTCTCCTCCTCTTCTGTCCTCGTCTCTGTCCGTCCCATCTCCTCTCCTCTGCTCTCATTACCTCCTCTCGTCTCCTCTCGTCTCCTCTCTGCCCCCCGTACGGTCACCTGTTCTGCCCCCTGTAGGCAGGGAGGAGACCCCGGGGTGAAATGACTATTGATTATTCTCTGTTGGACGAAGAGGAGGAGGAGGAGGAGGGAGGACGGGACGCCTGAGTCAGGAGGATAAGTGCTGCATTTAAGGAAATAACTGGATGTAGACGCACACAGAGAGAGATGTTGTGTGTGTGTTGTGTGTGTGTTGTGTGTGTGGTGTCCTCCTGAAAAACTTAGTCCGGCTGACGTGGATTAACCCCTTTAAAGCTGGCAGAGGTCAACAATAAAGAGTCGACAATAACTTCTAAAACTCAACTAAAGACTTTAGGAAACGTGACGTATGACATGAAGAACGTACCGGACTTTATCCCCAATATTTAACAAATCTAAAACACTCTTTCCCTCCATGTTCCATCACTCTTTCACTCTCTCCTCCATCCTCTGTCCTCTCTCCCTCCGTCATAAACCGAGTGTGTCTGCAGAGTTTGAAGCGAAATGGCAAGCTCTTCATCTTCATCTGTGTGTGTGTGTGTGTGTGTGTGTGTGTGTGTGTGTGTGTGATTGAGGGGAGAGAGTGTGTGTGTACGTGAATGGCGACCCGCTGAGCGCTACACGGTGACATTTGGGAGAAGACTCGACCTCACGCTGATCAGAGACGAGAGCTCTTCAAAGAGCTGTCAGACACACACACACACAGACACACACACACACACACACAGACACACACACACCACACACACACACACACACACACACACACACACACCACACACACACACACACACACAGATTGAGGTTTAGCCTGGTTTAAAGGTTACTTAATGGGGAACGATGTCATACGTGGATATACACTCTGTATTTAAACATCATTACAGGCTTACTGTAGGTTCAGAGTTAAATTCTCACCATAAAAAAACTGAAGTTCAGAACAAAAGCGTCACTTTTCTTCCTCGTGGGATTTGAACCAACAATCGTGTGTGTCTGCCGCCGTCCGGGTGGTCAGCTCTGATGCTTCCTTGTTGTTGTTGTTGTTGTTGTTGCAGCTCATCCATGATGGATCTGCTGCGTGTAATTTCATGCATGTGTCCTCCTGTTATTGATGTCTACACTTATTCACCCACTTGACTCCTGCCCTCCCTGCGCACACACACACACACACCACACACACACACCCACACACACACACACACACACACACACACACACACACACACACACCACACACACACACTCCTCATGCCTTTGTCATTAAGTGATTTGAGCCGTTATGTTCTGGACTCACGCCTCACGTATCGATGCACACAGAGCTGTGCGCTGTGAATCCTTATTGTGTCTCTGACCTTATTGAGACACCTCCTCGTCGTCGTCGTCGTCACAGCCTGAATCTCAATAAAGTTTGAATTTATTCAAACCCTGCGGCGTGTCCTCTCGTAGTTCTTTTGTCCTACAGCGGTGACACTTGAACTTTAGAGGCTTTGAATAACAAGACGAGACCTGAAACCTGGAAAACTTCTCCCGAAGTTTGAGGTTTAAATGAAAATGTACTTTTAAATACTTCCAACCTAACGAGGCTTCAAGACTAAATGACCATAGCCTGTATGACATCACCACTTCTCTTAATCTGCTGCCTCTCTAAAGCTTCATGTTCAAGCTTTTACTATGTCGCCAACTCTTAGGGAGAGCCAGGTGACCACATTTGGTTGAGAGGACACAGTGTGTGTTTGTGGCTAATTCTTCAGCTTTGAATGAGCTCGTTCACCACTGTGAGTTGTTTATAAATTCAGCCATACAGTTGTCTGGGTCGTCCCTGGTGTCGCTTTTGCAGTCTAGAATGAATCCCTGTTCCTTTTTGGCTTTGATCAATCGGGAACATTCTATTCATTGATTCTATTCATTCATCCATTCCATTCTATTCTCCTTTGATGTGTTCCATTCCGTTCTATTCTCCTTTGATGTGTTCTATTCCGTTCTATTCTCCTTTGATGTGTTCTATTCCGTTCTATTCTCCTTTGATGTGTTCTATTCCGTTCTATTCTCCTTTGATGTGTTCTATTCTGTTCTATTCTCCTTTGATGTGTTCCATTCCGTTCTATTCTCCTTTGATGTGTTCCATTCCGTTCTTTCTCCTTTGATGTGTTCCATTCCGTTCTATTCTCCTTTGATGTGTTCCATTCCGTTCTATTCTCCTTTGATGTGTTCCATTCCGTTCTATTCTCCTTTGATGTGTTCCATTCCGTTCTATTCTCCTTTGATGTGTTCCATTCCGTTCTATTCTCCTTTGATGTGTTCCATTCCGTTCTATTCTGCTTTGATCTGTTCCATTCCGTTCTATTCTACTTTGATGTGTTCCATTCCGTTCTATTCTCCTTTGATGTGTTCCATTCCGTTCTTCTCCTTTGATGTGTTCCATTCCGTTCTATTCTCCTTTGATGTGTTCCATTCCGTTCTATTCTGCTTTGATCTGTTCCATTCCATTCTATTCTACTTTGATCTGTTCCATTCCGTTCTATTCTACTTTGATGTGTTCCATTCCGTTCTATTCTCCTTTGATGTGTTCCATTCCGTTCTATTCTCCTTTGATGTGTTCCATTCCGTTCTATTCTGCTTTGATGTGTTCCATTCCGTTCTATTCTCCTTTGATGTGTTCCATTCCGTTCTATTCTGCTTTGATGTGTTCCTCTCCTCCTCTCTGCAGATTGATTTGATATGTCGTGTGTGATCAGGTTGTCCTTGGTGTTTATTTCTATTGTTGTGGGGTTGCAGCCAATCAGAATCAAGTATTGAACGCAGCCGGGTAATAACCCGTTGTAACCAGGTGAGCTGTTTATAAATTCAGACGTTCAGTCGTCATGAAGAGGGAAATGAGCTACAGAGACCCAAACTGTTTTTGTACCAGGCTGTAAACATGTTTATTCCTGCTGTGAAGTCGGGCATTGTAACACGGGGCTCTATGGAACAAGACTCACTTTTTGAGATAGCCTCTTGTGGATGTTTGTGGAACTGCAGTTTTTGGGACTTTAGTTTTATCAGTGTATTTTAGCTGCTTTGCTTAGTTTACAGGAGGAAGATGAGATCTTGGCCTTAATGTTAAATCTTAGAAGTCATAAGGAGTCAGAGTGAAACCGTGATTTTACACTTTTTAAAGTGATTACTTTGGAGCAGAAATCTGACAGACTCTCGCTCCTTGTCTTGTCAGTATTTCTGCAGAGAACATCAGATGATCCAAACTCGTCTCATGAATAAAATATTAAATGTTTCCGAGCTCAAACAGAAGCTCCCTAATTTCCAGCTGATGTTTCCATTTTCTGTTTCCTCAAAAAAAATCTGCTCTCTGTGCAAGATTAAGATCAACTGTGGATTCCACGCTGCTGCTGTGCTGCAGCGGCCTTTCATGCCGGCAGTGAAAAAACAGAAATGTAAATTTGTCTTTGGCTCAGTGCCTCTGCTCCTTACATATGTAGAGTATCACCAACAAAGAGGTTTCATCAACTACAGGCTGGATCTGCTCAGGGATCACAAGAAGAAGCACAACAGATTTTAGTTTGATTACTCAGATCCAAAGGATTCAGAAGATGAGCTACAGACGATTCCATTCTTATCTGAGCGTGTGATATCATGCAGGGAGTGTAAAGGTGCACATGGAAGCAGGAAGCAGTACCAAATGTGTGTGTGTGAGTGTGTGTGAGAGAGAGGGAGAGAGAGAGGTCAGTGTGGCCAGGGGAGGTGGGGAGGTGACGCTCTGAGCTCTGTAGTGGAACAAATTGAAAGCCAAGCTAGTATCAATCACTGTGAAGCCGTACTTAATTGTCTTGGACACACACCACACACCACACACACCACACACACACACACACCACACACACACACACACACATGAAAGAAGAAAAAAAACTCTTTGGAGATGATTTCTTTAAAACACTTCATCCGTGGAGGAGGAGGAGAAATCCAGGAATCTAAGACAGAGAGGAAAAAAGAATCTGGACTGAAGATTTGTTCGGAATGAAGCAAAGCTAATTTTTCAAAACACAAAGCTAACACAAAATTAACTTACATAGCAAAACAACCACAACTCCAGTGTCACATGTATCGTCACTGATGCTCGCTCTGGGTCTTCGCTGCTGCTCTGCCTACCTTTTGCTTTTCACCAAGCGGCAACCTCCGGTCTCAAAATATGAAGCCCATGTGGAAGTGTTAAAAACTGCAGTTCATCGAGCGTCCACTAGAGGCTGGCTGCAGAAACACCAGAAACCACACACACACCCATTCAAAGAGACAATCTTTGCAGCATTAATAAACATGTTTACAGCCTGGTTCAAAAAACAGCTTGACTCTACGAAGCTAATCTCTCTATCGGCACACTGTACGGGGGGGGGGGGATTTATTTCTAACGTGACGGTTCAGAAGATATTAAGGTTACCAGTTTTTTTCCCAAATAAGACATGGCTGACTTCACTCCTGGTCGGGAACACATAGCTGTTGGCTAGGAGGCTCAAACTCCGCCCCTTTATGTCACACTCTGCCTGGTTGAGTTCAGCATTTCCAATATGGCTGCCGCCCCTGATTGGCTTCAAAACAGCTCCCAGGAACAGACGGGTGACGTCAGGGAGACCACGTCCATATTTATACAGTCTATGCTTTTCATGCATGCCACAAGAAAGAGGGAGGTGTGCTCTCCCCGCCTCGGGCTTTTGCATTCCACGTAGGCACATGGAAGGGCAGGGAGCTCCCAGAACAGAGCCATACCACCAAATGTAACTTACTGCATGATAATTCTTATCTTCAGACTGAAGTAGCGTGAGCAGGTGATTATAGGAACTGAAGTTCAACAGGTTGATCCTCCTGCTCACACTTTCTACCAGTTAAAGACATGAACAATGAGAACAATGTGACACGAAATATGGATTGAAAGATGTTTTTTTAGGGGGGGGGGCGTTGGCCTAGCGGTCTAAGTGCGTGTCCCATATACAGAGGCTATAGTCCTCTTCAGCTATCCTAATGTTTTTTTCCAATAGAGTCATGGTGTGTCACATGTAGCTGTCTCTCTCTGCAGTGTCCAACCTGTCCAGAATGATCTGCTCATGGGAAACAGATAAAGAGTCAGGTTTTTCCATGCCTTGTGATTTGAGTATGAAGGCAGCTTTAGCTCATTTTCTCAGATATACGTTGGTGTTTGATGTTTGTATTTGTTTCTGTAGTCCCTCTTTTTCTTTTCTTCTTTTCTATCAGATAAAGGTGAACATGCCCTAAAGACATATCTTATATTATAGTCCGCTGATGCCAAGGTCTGTAACGCTTCCATGGCAACAAGCTGAGTTAAGGTTTTTGCCACAGTGTCAACAGGCAGAGGTGAAACATGGCGGACTCCTCCCTGTGGATTGATTTGATATGACGTGTGATCAGGTTATGGTGTTGTTATGATATGGTTCTGCTGTTTCGACCAATCAGAATCCAGTATTCACACAGTGTGGTGATAACATGAAATATTAAACCCCTCTGTGATCCCTGGGACACTTTCCCTCAGTCCTTCGTCTCTTTCCTCATTGTCTCTCCTTTATGTCACCTCTCCATCATCCAGACTCTCCTCTCCTTCCTCCCCCTCTCCCTCCCCCTCTGTCTCTCTGTTTACTGACAGCGTATGGTTTCCTGCGTTCGGCCAATTAAAGGAAGATTCCATTAATTTTTCAGCGTGGCTCCTCGGCCCCGTCGAGGTGAATTTGCATTTCTATCTCACAGCTTAGCGGACGCTCTTAGAAACAGAAATGCTGAAATTGTAAATTGCAGAAAGTTTTCTCTCTCTCCCTCTCTCTCCTCTCTCTCTCTCTCTCTCTCTCTCTCTCTCTCTCTCTCTCCCTCCTCTCTCTCTCTCTTCAGAAAATCAAGTGCAGTCACTCACATTTCCCCCCTCACACAACCACACACAACACACACACAACACAGACTTTTACATTTATATACGTGCACACACACTGAAGCTTCTGCACACATATAAGCAGCCGTACACACCTCCCCGTCTCCCCCTGTGTTTGTGTGTGTGTGTGTGTGTGTGTGTGTGTGTGTGTGTGTGGTGTGTGTCCCTATAGGTGTGTACGTTGTTGTTAATTGGAGTGTGAGGTCCATGACAGCTATCAGCGGCTCATTCACTACATTAATGAGAATGATAGCAGCTTTAAAAAGACTGTTCCACACTCTGACCAAACTCATTAACACCGGCTCGCATTTAAATACACCCCACTCTTCTTCTCCTTCGTCTCCTCTTCCTCCTCCCTCTCTCCTTTGCACTCTGTCTCTTCTCTCCCTTCTCATCTTCCTGTTTTACTTTTTTTCTGATGTTGTTCTTATTCCAGTTTTTCCTCTCTTTGCGTCTTTTCTGGATTTTCTTTCTCACATCTTGCTTTCAAATTTTTCCTCTTTTGTTGTTTTCACTCTCTCCTTTCTTCTCAGTCACTTCCCCTTCAGTTTATTCCTTCTTAACCCCCTTTTCATCTCTTACCTTTCCTTTCCTCACTTCTTTCTGCATACAGCCCCTTTAGTTCACACTTCTCTTGAAAACCCTCACGTCTTGTTTCTCTGAGGTTTCTCTTCCTTTTTATCATTTTCAGGGGATCTTATTTCCGGCTTTGTAATGTATCTTTATGTCCTGATGGTAATCAATACATAATGTGTTCTTAAAGAAGAGGTAAAGCTGCTATCTACAGCCGGAGTAAACCTGGGAAAACACCAACCAATCCCTGCCTTTAGGGTCCAATTTATCAAACCAATCAGATCCCTTCCTGCCGTTCTGCCCGCCTCCTGCAGAGCGTACATGTCCCCGGCGTTCACTCCCCGTCTCCTGCCTCTGCTTCCCCTGACTCTACTGACTGCCCCTCTCTAGACCTCAGGCCTGTCCCCTCTGACCCCATGAGGGGCTTTGATCAGGACTGTAGTCCGGATCAGAGTCTAAGAAGCTCTATCTCTTTCTGATCTTTCTTTCTTTCTTAATAGCTCTTTTTTCTGTTTTTTATCCTTTTTTCTTTCATTTATTTCGTTCCTCCTTTCTTTCCTTCTGTCTTCATTCTGTTTTATTATCCCTTTATTTTCTTCTTCTTTTCTTTCGCCTTTTTATTTTTTCTCATGATCTCTTTCTGTTTCATTTTTTCCTTTTTCTTTCTT